>NW_020954548.1:212153-227252 GCF_900497805.2 Vombatus ursinus | reverse complement strand
GTTCTCTCTTGAATCCCTAGTGAGCTCTTTTCCATGCTGCCAAAGGTGAGTTCTCATTTGAATCCCTAGTTAGCTATCTTCCATTCTGCCAGAGATGAGTTCTCTCTTAAATGCCTAATCAACTTGCCAGACGTCTCACTCCTCAAAGCTGCTTCCTACCTTGAATGCTACCTCTATGATGCTGTGTCTCCAGAGTATGCACCTCTGTTCCCTGCCTCCAAATGCCTGACTCTCCAAACTGCTACTTGTTGGAGGTTATAAGTAGATCTAATGCTAGATATTATGGTCAATAGAGATGGTGGTCTGGAGAAGAGAAAAATCTCCTCCCCTTCCTGCTGCCCTCTGGGAAAGGTGCAGAAGTCACACTCGACAAAGCTGTTTCTAGTCTCAAACTCTCCTGAGCCCTCAAATTGTTCACCTCTCTCCAGGGCTTGGCTTGCTTAGCTTTTTTAAATGTCTCTAGGGACATCTCCAATCATCACTAGGCCAATGGCCATCTGATCTTGAACTTCTTAAAGGGATGACAAGATTTAATTATGTCTTTGTACTTCTTTAGCATATTAATACCAGGTACCTGCCTCTTATTTTCTGTAATTAGTTAATTAAAGAATTAATTAGTTAATTTTCTGTAATTAGTTAATTAGTGTAATCTGTTAGCTGGAAGGAAAAGACCAAATCCACCTCCTTTTTATAGGCCCAGCACAAAGGCATGGTTCTTCCCATAACACTATAAACTAATTCATTTCTAATAGAGATGAGTACAGACTGGGAAAATGGGCCTGTCCACTTCCTTCAGTCTCAAATAAAGGCTCAATTCTCCATAAGGTCAGAACTTCCCTAATCAACCCACTTCTTAATAATTATACCTTATAACCCTCCATGTTTTCATCCAACCAGTGACACTGACTGACCTCTTGGCTGTCCCATGAATAAGACTCTTCATCTCTCAGATCTAGGCATTTTCTCTGGTCGTCCCCCATACCTGGAAGGTTCTCCCTCCTCATCTCTGCCTCCTAGTTTCTCTGGTGTCTTTCAAGTTCCAACTAATATCCTACCTTCTACAATCTTTCAACAATCTTTCCACAAGCTCTTCTACAAACTTTCCTAATCCTTAATTCTAGCATCTTCCCTCTGTTAATTATTTACTGTTCACCCTGTACAGAGCTTGTTTGTGCATACTTGTTCTCCTCTTGTATGCCCCATTAGATTGTGAGCACCTTGAGAGCAGGGGCTGTATTTTGCTTTTTTTTTTTTAATTCCCAGAGTTTATCACAGTGCCTGGCACATAGTCGGGGCTTTTTATCATTCGGTCATTTCAGTCGTGTCCAACTCTTCATGATCCCATTTGGGGTTTTCTTGGCAAAACTACTAGAGTGGTTTGCCGTTTCCTTCTCTAGCTCGTTTTATAGACGAGGAAATGGAGGCAAACAGGATGAAGTGACTTGCCCAGGGTCACACAGCTATTAAGTGTCTGAGGCCAGATTTGAACTCAGGAAGATGAGTATTCCTGACTTCAGGCCTAGTACTCTATCCACTGTGCCACCTAGCTGTCCCAAGTTGGGGCTCAATAATTGTTTATTGACTGACCAATGATAACAGTTGACATTTACTGCCTATCAGGTACTTTACAGACATTTATTAGTATGTGCTTCCAGGTTAAGATGTGGTTATTGAGGAGGAGCATGTGTTTATCGGTTAATGGCTGAGAACTCGGGAATTGGAGAACTCCCTAGCTCTTGGCCAAGTTCCTCTGAATCTCAGAAAAGCAGATCTAACCTAGTCTTCCACTTTTCGGACCTAACACCTCTCTCTCTCTCTTTCTCTCTCTCTCTCTCACCAGCTGTCCTTCCTAGATGCTTGAGTTTCTCTTTGTCCCATAGAACAGGGCCGGCCCAAGGGTCTGTGTACACAAACACAGGGACCCCCACAAAAGAGAGGAGATGATCAGCTGACCACCTCTCCCACATCAGGCTCCTTACCATGACTGTCTAAGAGGCACTCCTATACTTGTAGGAGGTATGTATCCAGCCCAGGGTCCTTGGTGCACAGAAAGCACCACCAGGATCAGAACCTGGAGGAAGATCCTTTACATGGGGCATTTTGTAGGCAATGTATGTAGAGACCCTGTGTGCACGTATGTACACAAGTAATCACCACTAGTCCCCATTTGTGTGTGGACAATTACCCACAAGTTCATGAAGGCAGGTATTATCATACCCATTTTACAGATGAGGAAACTGGAGCTCAGAGAGAACAGAATTGTTCGACATCACACTGGCCAGTGATTGAATGATGATGTTAGAAATTTTGTCTAGGTCTCTTGACTCCCAGGCTCTTTGTAGAGCTGGAAGGAGCCCTTTGGAAGTCATCCATTCTAAACTCCTCATTTTACAGATGAACAAAATAAGGACTGAGAGGATGAGTGACTTGCTCAATAGATAAACAGTGTCCAACCCAGGATTTGATCCCAAGGTCCCTGACTCCAGATCTCATACTCTTTCCATTGCACCATTATGAAATGAGAGGAGGGCATGTTACTGTTTCTGTCCACACAAACAAATCTCCATTCTTAACCCTCTGAGCCAGAGTGTAACAAGGACTTCTACTTATAGACAAAAATAGTAGCGAGAGGTGGTAATTGTGCAGAGTCTGAACTTGAATATTATTTCCCCAGGAAAGTGGGCAACATGTTCTCCAAAGAGTCCTGCTCGTAGCTCCATGGAGGCAAAGGGAAGGGTTGGGCCTGGGATCCCGGGGATGACAATCCAGGGTATCAGTGAGATGGCGCAGGCTGTCAGGGGACAATGAGACATGGAGGCTACATTCCTCTGGAAGCACCTCCCCACCCTAGATATTGGCACCCTTGGGAAGAGTCCTGGTTGCTCTGCCCTGGTTTTGGCTCTACACCAGGTTGTGAGATGGAAACACTGGTACAGTAACGCAGTGAAGGGTGATCCAAAAGTGTGTAAGCCCCAAACTATTTCTCTCTGGCTTTGAGATGACGATAAATGATTTTCTGGAGGCAGGTTTTCCCTCAGTGTGTTTTTTAGGGCTGAAATTGCAATGAGTAACTAGTCAGTGAGCCCACACTGAGTTGGTGGTGAGGGGAGGTGGCCAGAGGAAAAAGACTTTGCTACAGATGAAAAGGCCTGAGTGGTGAATTGAGAACAGAGTTTGTGTGTGTTTGCCTGTGGATGTGAGGTAGAGGGGCCTGTGTGCTTACCCACACATACAGTACAGGCCCGTCATTGTCTTTCCCCTATCTGTGATTTAAGTGTGTACCTAGCACTGGTCTGTGTACCTTTCCATGTGAGTATAGGTTGCATCTCTGATGTATGTCCTCTGAGCTCTTCCCCAGAAGCGTGGAGAGAAATGCTGTGTCCAGGCCCTGAGGGAGACTCCCAGGCGAAGCAAACTGGGGCCGTGGCCTGGCTGGGGATACTGATGTGATGTGACAGGCCTCCCCCCACCACTATGCTCCACCCCCACCCTCTTCCACCATCCCTTTCTGGCCCTTCTTGAAGTCTCCTTAGCTTCCTTACTTCTCTCCCCCATCTCCCTGGCCTCCCTCCCTCTATAGTCTCTGTTTTCCTAACCTCTAATAAATTATTGCATGACCTAAAGCAAGTCACTTTCTCTTTCCAGGCCTCAGTTTCCCATCTAGGAAATGAATAGGTTGTACTAAGTGATGTCGAGGTCCCCTCCAAATCTAACATCCTATGAGTCTGACAACATTAATCCCTTCCCAATTCCCTTGGCTCTCACATTCTGGGCATTAATGGAAGCAACATTGAACAGCTGGGAATAGAGTGGGTGGAAAGGGTTAATTGATGAGATGAGCAGCAATTAACTTCCCCACATCCTGGGAGGAGGGTGAAGAGGTGATAAGAGAAGGGGGTGTTGGTAGGACAGCTAATTGAGAAACTTTAGAATCTAAGAAGTTCCAATAATAAATAATCAGCCACTGAGCCCACCTCTGCCCATAACTCCCCCTAACACTGCTCAGTAGGACATGCATTCGTGTATTCATTCAACAAAATACTTATTAAGCACCTGTTATGTCAGGGTCACTCTGACAGTATCTAAATATCAACTCCTCTGCTGAGACATAGTCCAAGGCGTAGAGAGTAGGAGGGAGATGAGGAAGATAACACATTTCCCTTGGGTCCATAGCCTGGTTTTCATTGAATAATGGAATGTCAAAAATGGAAGAGACCTCAGAACAAAAAATGTTAGAACAAGATGTTGGGACTGGAAGACACCATGAAAAAAAAATAGAACCTCGAATGTTAAAGCTGGAAGGGACATTAGAGACCATTAAATCCAACCCTCTCCACCCCCCTCATTTTACAGATAAAGAAACCAAGTCCAAGAGAAGGAAAATGACTTGCCCAAAATCTCAAAAAAAAATTAGTGGACAAGCCAGGACTAGAATTCAGGTCTCCCGACTCCCAGTTCCATCCAGGAAAAGTGCCATCCTTCATGAACAAAGATGCCACTCCTGATGTCAAGGGGATATGGGTTCTGAATGATCTTTTCCCAGTAGTGGGGACGGAATTCACTGAGTCATCCACATTCTCCTGTCCAGTCCTCCTTAAGACAGACAGTTGTGCATGCTTGTGGGTTGAGCGATGTCATCAGGTTTAGGGTTAGCGGTTGGGATGCAGTCCAGGCCCTCCATACGGATCAAATCTCAGCCCTATGCTGGAACCTTTAAGCTGAGTCTTGGAGTAAGATAAGGATTTCAACAGGCAGACAAAAAGAGAGAGGATGCTTCCGACACAGGGGATGGCCTCTGTCATGCACAGGGGCAGATGAGGGCAGGACAAGATCAGGAAACAAATTAGAGTCTCATTTGGCTAGAACATGGAGCTCATGAAGAAGAGGAATGTGAATTAAGGCTGAATTAATAGCATCCGAATCATGGAAGGTCTCCAATGGCAGGCCAAGGAGTTTGGACTCTGTGTGATGGGCAACAGGGAACAAAGGAATATTTTTGAGCAGAGGAGTGGAGAGAGAAGAGACTGGAAGCAGGGAAGGCCTTGAGGAGACTATTACAAGAGTCCAGTCAAGGGGCTCCAGATAGACCTCTTGCAGCAGAGGTGGGAAGAAAGGAATGAAGGCTAGAGACAGTACAGAGGAAGAATCCCAGGAGTGAGAACTGTAAGAAATCTAGCAGATTACTTAGTTCAATTTTCTCATTTTATAGATGGAGGCTCAAGGAAGCAACATATAAATGGGTGAATATAACAGATACTCTTCCTCCTTAGGAGATTTTTACAGAGCAGGGAGTAGAAAGGGGCTAAAGATAGGCATTCGTGCTGTCATGATTTTGATGACTGGGAGCTGTCCCAGCAGGGTGTAATGGAAAAACTTCTGGACTGGAAGGCAAAAGACTTGTGCTCTAATCTTAGTCCCTACTTCCCTTCTCTGAATCTCAGTTTACTCATCAGTAAAATTAGTTCACTCAGATGATGTCTTCCATTCCCTGACATTCTATGAGCTTATGGACCTGAATCCAGCAGCCACAATCACCCTTGGCTATCTCTCTTTCCCCTAGCACAGAGGCAACAGGAGTTGGCATCCCTAAGGTTCCTTCTCTCTTCTTCTGTGCCACCTTAATGCCTGTCTGATGGTGTTGGTAAGCTACCTTCTTTCTCTTATTTGCAAGCTTTAACCAGGAGTGGAATATTATCAATCAAACCTATGCACCCCAATATATAGAACACTCACATGCAATGAGATTATATCACCTGGAAGAGGAGGGGGCCAGGGATAGAGGTGCCAGTTCTAGCCACAGAGAAGGTCTCCTGAGTGGGCATTTACTGGGCAAGGGGAGTACTTACCAGCAGGTACCATCCCTAAAGCTGAGGAGAGGAGATAATTGGGGAGCTGCAATTGTTTCTGTTAGCCATATCCTATATGCCAGAGGAATCTCACACTGAGGTAAGTGAGGAGTGGGCCAGCCGCCCCTGTCTTCACCACCTGGGCTGGGTTTACCCACTACCACAACCACCAGCAGTAGCAGCAGCAGCAGGCTGAGGTTGGCAAAGTGAGGAGAAATGGAACATGCCCCAGGGCACAGATGTCTGCCAGCTGTATGACCTCCAGATTCGCCAGGGGCTGAGAAAGAGAGAGAAGAGAGAGAGAAAGAAGAGTGTGCAGATGCATGTAAGAGAGAAAAGAAATCTGTATGTATGATCCCTGTATGTATATCTGTGTGTGTTGCTTCGTGTGAACCTACTTTATGTGACTGTTACTTAGTACATGTGTTTTTGCTACATGTATATGTGATAGAGACTGTGGGGGCCTTTGGTTGAATTTTTTCTAATATATCTTTGTGTATATCTGTGTACATGATATTCTGTGTCTTTATGGAAGACTATATATGTGAATGTTTCTTTATTGATTATGTATGTTTGTCGATCTGTGTGGCTTTCCCTATGTGTGATTTTTATTAATGCATGTAAGCGACTATATGAATTTGCATGTGATTACTTGGCCTATCTGCAAACATAAGACAGTGTATACATATGGTGTATTTGAATCCTGAGTATGACAGCAAGAGTGTTTTTCTGTATGTATGTGGGCAGAAGCACAGAAGCCAGAAGAGAACTGACTATCTGACTGGAGCCAGAGCTGTAACGAGAACAGCGTGAAGACAGGCTTTTTCTTAGAGCACTGACATTTGGAGGATACTCTTTTTTGGGAGGGGTATTTCCCAAAAACAACCTGAGATCATCTGAAGGTCCTCTACTGACCCAGGTAGCAATAGTGTGTGACCAGCCTTTAGTTGCCATACTTTCTCTCCATCACCTCTCATGGGAGCAAGGGCTGAACCACCTCCTCTTCCAGCATGATGGTACCTAAGGTCAGACTTGTGTTTTGCCCCATTGCTCCATCTGTACCCTCCCCCCAAATGCTTTTGCCCCACATGAAAAAATTCCCCTGAATGGGAATGTGTGTGTGTGTGTGAAAGAGAGAGAGACAGAGACAGAGACAGAGAGAGAGAGAGAGAGAGAGAGAGAAGAAACTACTGCATAATTAGGAGAGGGGTAAGGTAAGTCTAAGTGTGTTTAAGTCAAATCAATAAATATGTACTTGGAAAAGGTTCAGATAAAAAGTGAAAATAGGCAATATATTAATATAAAAAGGTTTTCTCCTCCTCTCTGTTCCGTACCAGACCCAATGTGTTAGGGACCTCAATAAGGAATGGGCTGCCTCAGAAGGTAGAAAGCTCCCCATTATTGGAGGTCTTCCAAGAGGAGCCAGATGGTACTTGTTGGGGATATTGTACAGGAGAATCCTGTTTAAGTCCAGATTGGAGTAGGTGACCTTTGAGGTCCCTTCAGACTCTAAGGTTCTGTGATTCTAGCAATTGTGTCTATACCTCTTCTTCTGAATACTATGTAAAAAGCCCACCTAAACAATTAGAGAGATATTAATGTTCATGGATAGGCCATGTCAATATAATAAAGATGACAATACTACCTAAGCTAATTTACTTCTTCAGTGCCATACCAATTAGACTCTCAAAGAATAACTCTATAGATGTAGAAAAATAATAACAAAATTTATCTGAAGAAACAAAAAGTCAACAATCTCAAAGAAAATAATGAAGAAAAGTGGGGAGAAAGGGGTTCTAGCGATTCCAAATCTCAAACTGTACTACAAAGCAGTAATCATCAAAACTATCTGGTATTGGTTAAAAAAATAGAAAGGTTGTTCAGCAGAACATATTAGGTTCAAAACATAGACAAATAAACACATGTAGTAACACTGTCTGATTAAACCCAAGACCCCAGATACTGGAGAAAGGGTTTCACTATTCATACAAACTGCTAGAACAGTGAAAAGCAACTTGAGAGAAACTAAGGTTAGACCATTATCTCACACCATATTCCAAGATAAGCTCCAAGTGGATACATAACTTAGGTATGAAAGGTCATATAGGAGGAAGGGAGGTATTGTCCTTCACAACAATGGATAGGGGAATAGTTCATGACCAAACATGATCCTAAACAGGGATAGATAGGCAGATAAAATGAGCAGTCTTGATTACTTAAAACTGAAAAGGTTCTGCAAAAACAAAATCACTGCAATTAAAATTAGAAAAGAAATGATTAAGTGGAAAAAGCTTTGCTATAAATTTCCTTGATAAAGGTCTGACATCCAAAGTATATGAGGAACTGATTTGAATTTATAAAAAAAAAAGATCCATTCCCCAAGAGATAAATGGTTACAGCATATAAATAGGCAGTCATCAAAAAAAAAAAAAATTCAAGCTATCAGTAGCCAAAAATTCTTAAAAATCACTATAAATCTATAATCTAAAATCACTATAAAATCATTGTAATAAAAGAAATAATAACAGCTCTGAGTTTCCATCTCATGCCCAACAGATTGGCAAAGGTAACAAAAAAGGAAAATGACAATTGTTGGAGGAGCTGTGGAGGACAGGCACATTATTGTAAATGGAACTACAAATTGACCCAGCTATGATAAGCAGCAATTTGGAACTATGCCCCAAAAGTCACGATGATGCCACTATTAGGCATATACCCCAAAGCAATCAAAGAAAAAGAGAAGGAACCATATATATGAAAATATTTTAGATTTTTTGTGGTAGCAAAGAACTAGAAACACATGGGGGAAGGTGTCCACCAATTAAGGAATGAGTAAACAAATTATGGTAATTTAATGTAATGGAATATCACTACACTGTTAAGAAATGGTGAAAGGGATGAATTCATATAAACCTGGGAAAACTCACACAAATTAATTCCAAGTGAAATGACCAGTACCAAAAAACAATTTATATCATAACCACAATATTGTAAAGTAAAACAATCTTTGAAGAACTCCGATCGATTCAATGACCAACCACTTCTCCAAAAGACCAATGATGAAGGATGCTACCCCACTACCTGACAAAGAGATGGGGGACTCAGGCGGAAGATTGAAATGTACATTTTTGGACCTGGACAATGTCTTCATTTGCTTTGCTTGACTACACATATTTATTGCAAGGGAGGGTTGCTTGTTTTTTTTAATTTGGCATCGATTTGGAAGGTAGAGGGAGATTAGCAGTAAGGATGTCCCTCCAAGAAAGAGAAGAAAAGAAAGAAAAGAGGGTCATTGAAGCATTTTTTAAAATACGCAGAAGAGACCCAGAAGGACATTCAAAAGGAAACACAGACAAGCAGGATAGTTCTGAATCTAACATATTGCATTTATGCATCACATATATATATATATATATAATATTTTAAAATGCAAACTGTTCTTTGCATTGTACTCATTTTCAGTCCTCTATTTCTGTCCTCTCTATATGGAAATGTTTGTATTTGATGATTTTGAACAAGTACAAGAATAACAAAAAAATAAAAATTTTTAATTTAAAAATTGCCCACCCATACTTTTGAATTTGGCAGCTCAAGTGTCTTTTACACTGATTCCTTAGGGGAGTCTGCCTCTCTCCCCCCAGCCCCCACTTCCTTGACCAGAACAGAGCTGGGACCCAGATGGCTCAGAGGATGCCCTGCATCAAGAGAGGGAAATAAATCCAGGATTGAGAGAGGACAGAGGAATGGTGAGGAGAAGCAGGAGGGACTCAGAGCAGAGTGGGGGAGGGCTAGAGGTGATGGGAAGCATCAGGTTCATCATTGGCTGCACCTACTCTGAGTCCTCAGGGGTCTCAATGCCCACCTGCCCCACCACCTGGGAGTAGGAGTGTTCTCCAGGCCTAGAGACATCCATGATCAACTCATTCCAGCCCTGCAAGACCTGGCCAAGACCACCTAAGGAGCAGAGAAAGGAGTGGAAGGGGGTGGTGGGAGAGCAAATCAGGGGTTCATACATTTGAACATTTTAAAGGGTAACATCAAAGAATTTAAAGGTGAGTTTAGGATGGCTGGGTTGCACAGTGGATAGAGTGCTAGGCTTCTAGTCAAGAAGACCTCAGTTCGGGGCAGCTAGGTGGTGCAGTGGATAGAGCAGAGGCCCTGAAATCAGGAGGACCTGAGTTCAAATCCGGCCCCAGACCAAACACTTGACACTTAGTAGCTGTGTGACCCTGGGCAAGTCGCTTAACCCCAATTGCCTGGGGGAGGGGAAGAAGAAGACCTGAGTTTATAATCTGGCCCTTGACACTTAATACCCTGGACAGATCATTTAACCTGTCTGCCTTAGTTTCCTCATCTGTAAAATGATAAAGCACCTACCTCCCAGGGTCGTTGTGAGCATCAAATGAAATAATATTTGTAAAATGCTTGTGTCTGGTCTATAATAGGTACTTTATAAATATTATTACATTATTCAGAGTGAGTAGCTAAGGTCAATAGAGGGGATTTCAGAGCCTTTCTCCCATCTTGGCCTCAGTTTCCTCATCTATGATAGGATTGGACTTGTAAGGTCCCTTCCAGCTCTGACACGGTGATCCTATGATGATCTGATCCTGAGTATATCCCTTTGCTTGCTTTCTGACCCATTGTAAGAAGCCCAGTTCCTCCCACTGTCCTGCCCTGGACCTTTCTCTTTCAGGTCAGACCCTGCCCCCTCCACGCATACACAAGTACGCTCACACACACACATTTGGTCCATGGTCACAAACTGTGAATTGCCCATTAATTGCCCATTGCTGACCCACAGGCACTGGTTCTCTGGCTGACCTGTCCCAGAGCTGGCAATGGAGTCAAAGGACCTTGCTTTAAATTCTACCCTGACACCAACTCCCCGTGTGACCTCGGTCGGGTCAGTCACTTAACCTAACCTGGTATCAGCTCTCTCATCTGTAAAATGAGGCAGTTGAACTAGGCAACCTCTGAGGTCTCTTCTTGCTCTCGGTCCACGCTTCCAATCTGCCAGGCATGAAGGCCTTGTCTCTGCAAGGTGCATACGAAGGGGCTTCGGGTCCTTTTAGGTCCAGGGAAGGGGCCTGATTTCTGTCCAACCGAGAGCACTGAGCGAACACTCACAGTCCTGCCCCCACCTCCCATCACTGAGTCGCTCCCCACCCCCAGCCTCCCACCCCCAACCCTCACACGGCTCCTTCTCAGACTCTGAGCTGCTGGCAAGGAGATGACTCAAGCTGTCTGCAAGGCCCCGGGCCTCCTGCACGGTCAGCTGGGCTGAGCCAACCCAGGCAGGCGGACAGGCAGGCTGGGCTCTCTGCCCAGGCAGGCCCCGGCTCCTCCCTCTGCCTCCCAAGTGCCCACACCATGACCTTGGACAAGCTAGCACTCTCTCCGTTGGAACCCCAGGAGCCCCAACTCCCCTGTGGAGCCATGGAGCATTTCCTGATCTCTGGCCCCTGGTTGGGTTCTCAGGTTCTAGCCTCCTCTTGGACTGGACGGGGCAGAGGGCAGAGAGAAGCACTGATTCTCTGAAGGTCATACAAGGTGATAGGAGACGGGCTTCTTCCCAAAGGCTCCATCGGTACCCCCTTATATCCCCTTGTTCTCCCTTGCACTCCCCACACACATACAACAGTCCAATAACAGCTCACATTTACATAGTGCTTTGAATTTCCTTCACAGCTATCAGGTAAGGTAGATAGTGCAATATTACCACCCCATTCTACAGATGAGGAAAACCAAGGCCCAGCTTGAATTTGATCATAGTACAGTGTTTCCAGAGTCAGGACAAACTGAGTTCAAATTCTTTCTCCTTCACTTACTGCCTCAACAAGTCACTTAACTTCTCTGGGACTCAGTAAAATGGAGTTGGACTGAATGGTTTCTGATTTCCCTTCCAAGCTCTCAATCTATCCCTTGTCCCATGATTTCTCTGCCTCATTATCGAGTACATGGTGATAAAAAGAGACTTGGATTTGGGGTCACAGAACCCTAGTTTGAATCAGTGGGGGTTAGGTCTCTTATCAGCTCTAAACCTTTGTTATTTTTAGGATCCTTCCAACCCACATCCTCTGCTTCTTCAGCTACAAAACAAAGCTAAAATAAGCATTTATTAAGCACCTACTGTGTTCCAGGCATGGTGCTATGCACTTTACAAATATTATATCATTTGATCCTTACAATAATAGCTATTATTATGCCCATTTTACAGTTGAGGAAACTGAGGTAAAGTGACTTGCCTAAGGTCACATAGCATTTAGCACAGCACTTACTAAAGTTTATTGATTGGAGTGTCTGAGGCTGGATTTAAACTCGGCTATTCCTGACTCTAACCTCAACACTCTACCCACTGTACCATCTAGCAGCCTCTACTACCCCACTGAAAGTTCTAGGATGGTCCCATGTGGCCGAAGAATATGAGTGAATGAGAAGACATGAAAATATTTTCCATGTTGACCAACTTAAGTGCCTGAAATCCTACCATCAAAGCTCTGGGGTTTTTTGTTTGTTTTTTTGAAGCTTACTTTTAAAAAAAGCAAATCTCATTGGAAGAGTCACATACTAACCCCCTATCAGCCACTATCACCAAAATGATTTCCCTACAAGATCCTGGAGTGAGAAGGAATGCAACACAGGAATATGGAAAGAAAAGAGTCACACCAGGCAGCTCAAATCTACCTCCCCGGTCACCTCTTTTAGGGAATTAGAACTGAGATGAAACCTGGTTTGGGCAATGCATCCTGAACTGTGTATCATGAGTTCTGGGTTCTACTCTGAACTGACACACTATGTGACCTTGGTCATATCACTTCCCATCAGGGGGGCTTCAGTTTCCTTATCTGTAAAATGAGTTGGTTGGAGAAGATTGGGGGTTCCTCACCTTTTCTGAGTCAAGGACCCCTTAGGCAATCTGGTGGAACCTACGGACCCCTCCTCAGAAGCATGATTTTAAATGTACAAAATAAATAAAATCCCTAGGATTACAAAGGAAACCTATTACACTGAAATAAAGATGTAATTTTTTTTTCCTATCCAAGTTCACATATTCCCCTTCACCCAAAGTCCCCAAAGGGATCCTTAGGGGTCTATGAACCCCAGGTTAAAAACCCCAGGACTCAATGATCTCTAAAGTCCCTCTAGGCTGTGACCGTCTATGGCCTAAGGGCTCTTTTTAGCTGTAAGAGCCCATAATTTAGGATTCCAGGGCAGTAGAGAGAACCCCAGACGCTGGGTATGCCCTCCCTTTCAGTCTGTGGGAATGTATGCAAATTGTACACAAATCTATGCAAATGAGCAGATAGCCCTCCAAGTTCTGGCACTTTTGCTTGGCCCTGGGAGAAGCAAAGCAGGAAGACGTAACCCAAGGTGAGAAGATAGGGCAGCTCTGGCCATCCTGAGCCTGGAGCTAATGTGTCCTGAAAGCAGCCTGGGCCAATCAGAGCTGGGGAGAGGCGGCAGCAGGTCAGTAAGAATAAGCCAACCCAGGCCTGAAGAGAGGAGGCCTAGGGCTCTGTGGAGGTCCAAGTCAAGTTGTAAAGGGACTTCCCTTAACCCTTTCCCCACCAACATGGTAGGAGGCCTAGAAAGTCCTCTCTGTATGTTCATTTTTGTCCCTTTCCATTTTTCCAGATCTTCCTCTAAATTCACCTCTTCCAGGAAGCCTTCCCAGGTTAACTCCTTTAGTCTCTAGGCATTTCAGCATCCCCCACAGCCTGTGGTGAAATAAGACAAGCAACAGTCAGTCCTTCCCGTCTCATCATATTCAAAGGGTATCCAGCTGAAATGTGTGTTTTTTTGTCATAGGAACCCTGATTTATGTCTGTGTGTCTGCCTGTTTCCATGGGTGTGTTAACCTTTCATGCTATTTCTTTGTGTGCGTGTATGTGACTATAGTATTTTTTCCAATAACATGTAAAAACAATTTTAATTCATTTTTTTAAATTTTGAGTTCCAAATTCTCTCTCCCCTTCTCCCCTCATTGAGAAGGCAAGTAATTTGATATAGGTTATACACATGCAGTCACACAAAAAGTACTTCCATATGAGTCATATTGTGAAAGAAAATAATGACCAAAAAAAAACCCCACACATAAAAATTAAGTAAAAAATAATATGCTTCGATCTGCATTCAGACTCCCTTTCATGCTATTTCTTGTTGTATCTCCCTCTTCATCTTTCTGTTCCTGTATGACTCTTTTGCTCTCTGTGTCTGGATATGTATACATCTCTGACTTTGCATTTCTCTGTCTCTGTCTCTATCTCTCTCCCTCTCTTCCTTTCTCTTTCTCTGTTCTCTATCTCTTTCTGTCTTTCTTTGTCTATGTATCTCTTTCCCTCAGGATCCCACAGGTGTCCATCTTAGAGGGGGTGCTAAGGATAGCAGACTGGGGGTGTCAGTCTCTCCACAGGGCACCTTTCTCAGTCCTCCTCAGGCCCTGTATGCTTGGACCTCACGCACCCAGAGCTGGTCCAGAGGGCAGCTGGTGGGACCTGAGCTGAGGAAAAAGGCGTCCCAGATGGATGCCATGGTGGGGGGAAGTTAGTAACCCTGGGGCACCCTGCACGTAGTTTGTACTCAGTGATGTCAGTGTTGTTCATGATAGGTGTGTGACTGATGGCTCCTAATGGCCCTTCTCCCTTGCCACCCACCCACACACACACACTCACACACACCTACTACGCAGAACCACTGCCATTGGCCCCACGGACACCATGCTGGCAGCTCAGCCCACACTGTTTTCTCCTCTGCTCACCTCCCCGGCAGCCTGCAGGCAGGAGCAAAGAGAAGACACAGTCACCTCCTGTCCTTATCACACACACACTCCTGCAGCCACATCCCATAGACGTGTTTACCTTCCCACATGCATAGGCAGATCCATTCACACACCTGTTTATGCACACATACATGTTCATTTATATGTCTCCTCCTTCCTATGTATGCTCATGGATGTATGCATGAATCACAGACTTTAGAGGTGGGAGAGAGCTCTGAGGCCATCCGCTCAAACCTTCATTTTACAAAGCCGTTGGGTCCAATTCCCTGAATTGTCAGAGGCCGTATTTGAACCCATATCCTGTGACTCCCAAGCTGAGGCCCTTTCCACTGTACCTCAATGCTTCCTATGTACATGTATGGCCATAAATACCTGCACACATACGTGTTCAGAGATGTGCTTCTCCCCACCCCAGCTCCATTCCTGTGAATATTCACTCGCAGGATGGGGAGAGATAAGTAGACCCTCACC
>NW_020954548.1:201435-212143 GCF_900497805.2 Vombatus ursinus | reverse complement strand
TCTGACATTAGTTAGAAAGGAGTATCTTCAGCTGCAGGAGGGTGAGGAGGGGTCAAGGTAGAATTCTTCAAGGTAGACTCCACCCCCCCATCCCCCTTCCCCCTTCCCTCCCCCCTCCTCCCCATCCTCTCCATCCCCACTGACTTGCCTCCATCCTTCTTGTTCCCTAGCCCAGAGCAGAGGCCAGGCTCTACCTCAACAGGGAAGAGTGTCTGTAGAGGCTGAAGACTTAGGGAGAAGAAGAAGACTCATGAACAAGCATTTATTAAGTGCCTACTATTTGCCAGTCACTTTGCTGAATGCTTTACAAAATATTATGTTATTTGAGCCTCACCAACAACCTTGGGAGGTAGGTGCAATTATTATATCCATTTTGCAGATGAGGAAACTGAGGCAGACAGAAGCTTGGTGACTTGCCCAGGGTCACACAACTAGTAAGTGTGATTTGAATTCAGGTCTTCCTGACTCTATGCCCAGCCTTCTATCTCCTGTGCCACCTAGCTTCCTAGGGGGGTGGAAGGGGGAAAAGGAAGGAGAGGTAGTATCTGTGTGCCTTGGTGAGCATATGCTACATATCTGTGCCTGCATTATGTGATAGAAAACACTGAGTGTCACTAATGGGGGTGTAGGGGTGAGGAGCGGACTATATCTGCCTGGTGGAGGCAGATAGTTCAGCATGTGTGACCAAGTGTGTGTATGTATACCTAGGGGAGCAGGGCTGGCCAGTAGAAACAGAAAAGACATGGAAAGACTAAGAACCTAGGAAATGTATAACCCCCTTCTCATCCCCATCCCCCTTTCCTCCACTCACCCTTCAGGGCTCTTTTCTGCTCCCCTCACAATTCTCCTTTACTATTTACATATATCCCTGCTCCTCTACCAGGGCCCCAATGGGTTAGGCAGGAGAAAGAATCCCAGCATGGACTCTCTGGACACATCACAATCTTCCCCCTCCCCTTGGGCTTTTCAACACCCAAGCCTGACCCCCATTTCCCTGCTGTGGGCCCCCTTGCTGGCACACTCATCGGAGACCAGCAGCATAGGCTTGCATACGTGACCTCTACCCTGCCCACATATGTGCCCAGACTCCCAGCCCAAATACTATGTCCATACATTTGGGAGCACACAATACACAACTCATCAGAGCACACTTAGCACCCTCTTTGTGGGCACAACCCGCTCTTGTCCATGCTCGCCCTCATGCTGGCTTGTGCATACACACGTGTGTACTTGTGCTCTGACTAGCTCTGTGGCAGTGGATCCTGGGGAAGCCCCAGAGGGTGCTCAGTGGAGCACGCAGAGGGAGGGCCTGGCCATGGAGGGCCCTTCCTGCAGAAATGCTGCCTGGAGAAGCCCCAGCAAGAGCACAGATGGCCCCCTTAGACCCATTTCCTTTCCAGACCTCAGCTTCTCCATCCCCAGAAAGGAGAAATTAAGATCCCTCTTCCTCCTCTGCAAAACTGATATGTGGGCAGAGGAGACACAGTTTGGGGTGTGGGGGGCACAGTTTTGGAACAAACTGAGAGCATTCACTGCCCAAAAAGAACTTTCAAATTTTTATATCCATAAGAAGCTACAAACCTTCCTTTACCAAAGAATAGACAAAAGCAGGGTGTGGGGACATGGTATCCCTATACTCCTTGCACTGTTAAGAGCTGGGATTGTTTCATCCTTTGTGTCCCCGGCACATAGCACGGTGCCTGGTACGTACATAGTAGGAGCTTTATAAATGCATATTGACTCATGGATTGATTGAAAATGTGAATGTCTTGGACTATCAAGGCAGAGGTCATTTGGGGGTGAGAGGTGGTGCTGACCACTCGGTCTCTTCCGGAGAGACTGAGCACAGGGACTGAGCACATTTTAGAGGGAAACTTGACCAGGGGGCACTTGTCCCAATGAGTACACCAGGCTGAGTCATAGGAGGAATGGTTTGAAGGAACTGGGGGCCAAGGGGGGAGTGTTGAGAATGGAGAAGAGAAGGCTCAAAAGAACCATGAACTGTCTTTTCAAATAAATTAAAGGGCTGTCACATGGGAAAGGGAATAGATCAATTCTGCGGTTCCAAATGACAAAATGAATATCCTGGGGGAAAAGTTACAGGGTGGCAGACTTGGGCTCAATATACCAAAAAGCTTCCTAAGAATCAGCTGTACAACAATGGAATGGGTCACCTCCAACAGTAGTGAGCTCCCCATCACAGATGGTGTTCAAGCAGAGGTTGGACCATCAGCTGTCAAGGTTGTTATAGAGGGGATCTCTGCTCAATAGGGATTGGGCTTAAAGACTCTGAGGTCCTACCAGTTCTGAAATTCAATAAACAATGGGAGGTCTCCTGGACCTCAACAACCCAGCAATCTCTGTCATTCTTCATATCCCCCCCCCATCCTTACCCCTTCCTTCTCTAAATCCATCTTTTGGTTATTCAGCAAGTCTTTATTCATGCTTGCCATGTATGTGTGCCTAGTCCTTGGTTTAGTTATGTTCCGAGAGAGAGAGAGAGAGAGAGAGAGAGAGAGAGAGAGAGAGAGAGAGAGAGAGAGAGAGAGAGAGAGAAAGAGAGAGAGAGAACCCTGACTGATAGAATTCAAATACATGAAATTAAGACTAGAGACAGTCTATGCTAAAGCATGAATGAAGCTTTTTTTTACATGTTATTGGAAAATATTTAATAAAATAAATTAAAATATTTTTTGAAAGGATGAATGAAGGACATAGGGAGTCACTGTTGTGGGGATTCAGAAAAGGAAGATCCTTATATAGTAAGATGGTGGGGCAACGGCTGAAGATGGACAGATAAGAAGGATTTTGACAGGTCAGGAAAGGCAGTGCAGGCAGGAGAAATAGTATTAGTAAAAATTCAGAGGCAGGACTGTGTGAGACATGACTGGGGAGACCATTCTGGAGAAGAATTTGTGTAGGGAAGCCAAGTAAGATAAGGTTGAAAAGGACCAGGTTAGAGAAGGCTTTGAATGCCTGACTGAGTTTAAATTTAATCTTGCAGGCAGTAGGGAGCCTTGAAAGGATTCTAAGCAGCAAATAAAAAGAGCTGTCTTAGAGCTGTAGTTTATCAGAGCTGGGAATGATCATAAAGACCATCTAGTTGTTCCTTTATCTTACAGGTAAGAAGTTTCATGTAAGGAAATTGATGCACTAGAAGGGGAAGTGACTTGTCCAAGGTCACACACCTAGTCAATGATAGAGCTTTGACCTTCTCTCATGACTCCAAGTCTAATACTGTACCATGCTGCCTCCATCCTTCCCTTGAAGTTCTACTGTGATTGTCTGACTTCCTTGACCCTTTGATTCTGGAATGAGTTCATAGTTCATGCGTCAGTCACTGGGCTTACCTGGAAGGGGCGGCGGGAGCAGGACCTGAATTCTTCATCCTCCTCAGAAGCCTGGACCATATTCAGTCCTAGTGCAGAACAGATGGGCTTCAGGACAGGCACTTTCATGGAATTCTGTAAGGAGATGACTTTCCATAGTTGTAGAGAACCAAGCAGCCCCAGGGTGAGGCAGAGGACAGAAGTTCAGAACTGGAGAGATTGGCTTAAATAGCATTAGAAGATACTGATGTGAGAGATAGGAAAACTTCTCAGAGGTGGCTGAGGTCCCTGGAAGTGGGGGAACCCCCTTCTGTGCAGAAGTATAACCAGTGTTTCTTCTTGGTTTGATACAAGCAGAGGTTGGATCCCCAGCTGTCCAGAATGCTATAATGGGGATTTCTGCTCAGGTCAGGGTTGGATTTGAGAATTCTAAGATCCCTTCCAGCTCTGAGAATCTAGAAACAATGGCAGGCAGCCTCTACTTGTACACAGGGTGAGGAATGAGTTGAAAATCATGCCAAAGCCAGCTGTGCCAATGGGTGAGGGGGGTGGGAGGGAAAGAGATAGGTGGGACAGAATCCCCGGGGAGAGCTGAAAGGAACCTGCCCCCTCTAGACCTGGATGACCAGTCTAGGGGCTGAGTTCAGAGCCCCTTCACCCTAGGGGCTACAACAATTGTGGATTGGGAACCTGGTTCAGAGCTTTTCGAACGTCTTTTTCCTTCAGGTAAGCACTGCTAGACATCGACTGGAAGTCAGACCCAACTGTCATTCAGTTTCTGCCCCTGACAATGTGTGACCTTGGGCAAGTCACTTGTCCTTTCTCTGAAGTTCAGCTTCCTCACCTGTACAATGAAAGAGATGAACTAAATGGTCTCTTCTAGTTCCGACATTCTGTGTTCTAAGGTCCCTTCCCCTTCTGGCATATTCCGTTCTATGTCCTAAGGTCCTTTCAGCTCTGATCTTTGCTAATACATCCCTCCCCCCCTCCCCATGGGGACTACCCCCAGGCAAATGGACATACCTCACGACGGGATTCAACGCTTCGGTTCTGCTTTCCATGTGCCCTCTCCTAGGCCAAAAGTTCCCGAGAGGTGGACACGAGGACTAGATGGGTCTCTGGGCATGATGATGGTGCCCACGTGCAGTTGGAGGCCAAGGTTGGAAATGGGGATGAAACTGATGATGAAAACTGAGGGAGGTAAGGAGGGGATGGGGCCCTGGAAGGCACTGACTTTCTAGATCTGAGGCTGCCGGGTTCTTCGTTAACCCTCCGTGCCCCAATTCTCGGGCTGCAGCAGTCTGGGAAACAGGCATCGGCACCACATGAAAGGGGCAGCCAGGAGCCTTAGACACACAAGAAGCAGGAAAAGCTGTGGCGGGAGAAGTTTGAGTGCGGGGCAGGTGCGAGTCCGGCGGGGTTTGGCGGGCGGGGGGCCGGCCGGCGTGGGCTTTCTCGCCCGGTTCTGAAGTTGCTGCGCTTCCCTCCCCCCGTGTTGCCACCCGGCCCCTGGCTGGGAGCGGAGAAGCATGTGATGGCGTCTTCCATATAGGGGCAGGCACGGCACCAGACCGCCCTGCAGAGGCCCTAAGGCCACACTCCCAGACAATATATACCTAGCGCTCTGCCCGAACTGCTCCTCACTCGCTCGCTGGCGAGAAGCGCAGGAGCCTGGCAGAGCGCACGCAGCCGGAGCCCGAGCCCGAGCCGCCCGCCCAGCCGAGCCACTTACGGACTGCCCTGGGGAAGGAGGGAGGGGCTCTGAGCCGGAAGGGCAGGCCCAGGGGGGACTCAGGTAAAGCAAAGCGGGCACCGGGCGTGGGAGGGCCGGCCAGGTTCCAGGACCAGCCGGTTGGCAGGTTGGGGGAGGACTGGAGGAGTGGGGCTTGGGAGCTGGAGGCTGGCATGGGATTGTGTGTGCATGAAAGTGTCCAAAGTGAGGGCAGTGGGATCTGCAGCCCCATTCATTGCTCCTCGACACTATAGCTCAATGGCTGAGGCGGGGAGAGGCAGGGGCTGAAGGTCTCTTGCCAAGGTTTTTAACC
Organism: Vombatus ursinus; assembly: GCF_900497805.2. Taxonomy (NCBI): domain Eukaryota; kingdom Metazoa; phylum Chordata; class Mammalia; order Diprotodontia; family Vombatidae; genus Vombatus; species Vombatus ursinus. The sequence goes on along the minus strand of NW_020954548.1, from coordinate 206,769 downwards.
ATAAGAGCTGGGCACCCGATGGGCAGGTGCAGGGAACAGCATCACTAGGACTACCAGGCAGCCCACCCTCTGGAGCAAGACCAAGGGCTAAAGAAGTTTGGAAGTCCTTCAGGCTCTGGGTGAAAAGCGAAGGAGTCTGGCCAGGCAGGGGAAAGAGAGGGTATGCGTTTGTGTCCATGTCTCTGTATGTGGATACATTCATGCACGAATATGTGTATAGGTTTGTGTATGTGTATATATGTAGTTTATGTTGAAGGGTCTCTGTTAATTGTTCTCATTGAATGAGGGGTGGGGGGTGGGGCGGAGAGAGTGGGATGGAAATAAACAATAAGCCCCTGACCTCTGTTCCTGGAAAGTGACTAGGCTTCCCAAAACCAGGGGACCCCCATCCCCACTCAGCCTTGGAAAAGTTAGCCTAATTACTCCCTGCCCCTCTGGATCCATAAAGATGTGTGGGCTTTCAGGGATCAGATTGACCTCTAACTCTCTCTCTCTGGAGCACTAGAGGGTAGAGAGGACAGAGATGGCAAAAAGCTCCTCCTCATGCTTCAGTCCATGGCCTGGACTTCTTAGCCTGCTGTTCCCCAGGGCACCCTTTGGGGCAGTGACTTCTGTCAAGTCTTCCTAGGCAGTATGCTTGGAGATCCTCATCAGAGTGGGGCTGGAATGGGTCAATCCCCAGATTTGCTCTTTAATTGAGGGCTTTTTAAAAATCTTCCAGCTCTCAATTAGAAGTACTTGCAGCCCCCAAAACTGGGAATTTGGGATAGCAATAGAAGTCAAGGTCTAATAACTATTTGCCCACCTGTCTGTCTGCCTGCCAGCCTGCCTGCCTGTCTGTCTGTCTTTATAGTCCTGATTCATCCGAACAAAGGCATTGTGGTTACACTGGATATTGGTAGCATGCTGTAGCGAAATAATACTAATGCTAATGAACATTTATTTAGCACCTTAAGGTTCTCAAGATGCTTTCTAGAGATTATCTCATTTGAGAGAGTCCTAGATTGAGAGTCATGAGACCTAAGTCCTAGGTCCAGCTCTGCCTCTAATTCACTCTGGACCTCAGTTTTTACCCCTGTAAAATGGGGATGGGGAAGGCAAGAGCAGTGTCCTCTGGAGAATCTCTAAGGTTTCTTCTAGCTCTGTCATTCAATGTCGTCAGGGGTGGCAGGTGGGGGAAGGGAGACTTCCTCAGCCAGCACAGGGCTTGGTTAAATCTAAGACATTGACAAATGCAGTGGCAGAGGAGTGTAAGGATTGGTGGGGCTAGAGGAGGTGACCTTTCCTATTGGAAATAAGCAATGGGAGTTTCCTCGTGGGGATTGAGTGCCAGTCTTGTTGGCATCAGAGTGCTTGGTGCTAAGCTATACAGGGGCTATTCCTCCCACCACTGTCCCAAGTCTCTCCACTCTATGTAGGGTTTCACTACCACTTGGACCATCACCTGAAGATGGTATCTAGGCTGCCGTCAAGATGGAGTCCTTGCCTGATGCCTGCAGAGCTGGCTCCCTGTGAGGCCTTTCTTACCCACCTTTCCTGGGAACAGCTAGGTTATCCCAAGGCCTAGGTCAGAATTTCCTGAATTTACATCTCATTTACATGAGGGAAGGGGTCCTTTCCTTGGTCTGAGCTTACACCCTCAATCTCACCCTGATCCCAGTTCTCTTACACCCAGCTAAATCCTTCATGTCCTCCTTCCCACTACTTGCCAAGTGAGGGGCTCCTGAGAGATTTCCCCGTTAATTTGAACTGGGTATAATTGCCCTGAGCTGGGAATCAAGAGCCCTGGGCTCTAGACCTCAGCTTTGCTCCTAACTTGCTTCCTTTGGGAGAAGTCCTTCTTTGGGACTCAGTTTCCTTCTCGATAAAATGAGGGAGTTGAACTAAATAATCTCAAAGTCGTTGCAGCTCTAATTGTGTCTGTGGATCCCTTCACATCTTTCGCCATCTTTAGGTTGGGGCACCAAAAGCCAAAGACAGTTGAAGAGGGTGGAGGATGTTGGTGGGATGACTTCCCAGGTATTATACAACTATTCATCTGTTTAGATTTTCCCAGTCCATACCTACAAATTCCAAACACCTAGAAGGCAGAATGGTATAATGGCTAAAGCACTGAACTTAGAATCACAAACAGCTGGGTTCAAATCCTGCTTCAGACATTTGCTAGCTGTATGACCCTGGGCAAATCACTTAATTTCTCTGTGCCTCGTTTTCCTTATCTTTAAAATGAGGAGGATGGATGGATTCAATGCCCTTCCAGCTCTAAATCAAAGGTCTTACGACCACATCCCTGAAATTGTCAGCCTCGTTGGGGGGAAATCAGCCAGGTTGCAGAAAAGGCCTCTTCCCTTTGGTCCCATCTCCCGGGCTCTCCAGTTTAGCTCCCCCCACCCTAAGTTAGAGGGGCTTGGAGCATTTGCTTCCCAATCGAGCTCTCCCCCAAGTATTCCCTTCCTCCCTCTAGCCTCCCAGCCTCCTGAACCTAAGTCCCACCCTACTGGAAAAAAACAGCTGCCAATCACTGACTCAGCGTCACCCCACCCCCACTCCTTGTAACCCTTCACTGTGAATCCCCATCTTCAAGGAGGGTATGGAAGAAGAGGGGAGAGGAGAACAGACTGGAGAGAAGAAAAGCAGAAGGCTGATGAGGGAGAAATACTGGACCCAGGGCTAAGGTTGCCTTCACAGAAGCATTCTTCAGGCCCCTCGAACCCTCAGATCCTCCCCCTTTCCCCTCCCCAAACTTACCCTGAAATCCTGTAACATGTATGGGGTTTATTATGCAATTCTCAGTTACCCCTCCTTCTGCCTAGTCCCTTTTAGTTCTTTATCTCTTCTGCCCCTTTCCTTCCCAAAGCAACATGTGCAGAAAGGGTCTGGCATGTTGTGTCTGTGTCCATATATCTAAAGAGTTTGCGTGTGTGTGCACTGTACCATGTACACCATAAAGCAGGAAGGGGGTCCTAGAAAGCATTCATTCTTTTACAGAGGAGATAATTGCGGTCCAGAGAGGGGAGTGAACCAAGCAGAAGTCACGCAGTTCAATTCAACACACATTTTATTCAAGTGCTTTCTATGTACAAGGCATTAGAGTTACTAACAGAACCAGGCCTGGGACCCTGTTCTCTTGACTCCTAGCCCAGGGTTTTGTTCCATGACACCATATCCAATGTGCAGGCTGTTCAGGTATGAGAGGAAGAGTATAAATGTACAGTGACATCTGAGTGCTTTTCCACGAAGCATGCGTTGGGGTAGCAGTGGGTCTGTGTTTTGATTCTGGGTACGTGTCAGTATTTGTGTTAAGATGTACACATCACGGTCTCTTTTACCTAACCATGGCGATGTATGTGCCTGTATACCTATTTCCTTGAGAACGTGTATGTATATATGTGAGTGTGGTGGATGCCAGGCTAGCAATCAGAGTACCAACCAAGCTGCTCTGCAGCTGACCCACACTGTCCTGAGGACTTCCTGGAGAAAGGGGGAGCCCCCAGCCCCCAAACCAAACAAAGGTTTGAGCCATTGCTAGAGGTAGAGGGGCCAGTGGGCTTCTTCTTATAGACCCCACTGGCCCCAGGGTATCATGAAATTCCTGCTACCTCTCTCCCCTAGTTCACTATGCTGTCCACCTCAAATACCTCTTCTCTCCTCAGGGGCAACTAAAGAAAGATGGCAGACTGACTCAGCCAGACGCCCAACTCCACTTTATGTGGGGAGTGACCCTCCCTCCCTCTTAGGTAGCTCTCTCTGCTCAGATCTCCATCCACGCTCATCTTCAGACAGACCACAGCCCTTGCAGTCCCAAGCTAGAGGCCAGGATCCTCCCCCAGGTAGGTTCACTGTCTTTCTTCCCTCCCCCAAGAATAGAGCATAGGCCCCCTCCCCTATTCAAGCCTGGGGTTGGGGGCGGGGGGAGGATCAGGATGGGGAGGGAGAGGCGGCTGAGGGGGCAGGAGGCATCAGGGCAGGCACAGCTGTGCCGCTGTGAGTTCCACTTGATAGATGGTCTCTGTGCAGCCGCAGCCGTCTCCCCGACCCACATGAACATTTTTCATCCTCATCCCTCCTCAGGGGAGCCTGTCTGTCGAGAGAAGCTCACAGAACCCAAATACAGACTCCCAGGACAAGCTGAGAATTGCAGGCTAGGTCCCGAGATTTGTCGAGGGAGTGGCTGAATGCCACTCAGAGCGACAGTGAGAGCACTGACCTCCATCCCCTCTCATTGAGCCCCTATAGCCTTCACTGAGGCCCCATCCTCTCACTAAGTCCTCACTCATCTGTCACTGAGCCCTCAATCCCTCCCTGAGTCCCTGGTCCCCTCAGGGGAATTCTATCTCCCTCACCGAACCATTGTCCTTTCACTAAACCCCAATCTCTTCAAAGAAGCTGTGCTAACTCTCCAACCCCTCTCTGAAACCTCCATTTTCCCACTGAGCCCCTATTCTCTTCCCGAGTCCCCCAATCTCCTTATTAAACCCTGGTTCTTTCTCTGAACCCCCATTCCCTTTTGAACCCCCATTGCCTTCTTTGAGCCCTCATCTGCTTATTGAACTTTCATTCCCTTCGCTGGTCTCCATCCGCTTATCTCTCTGATCTGTGCCCCCCCCATTCCCTTCCCTGAGTTCCTATTCCTTCACTGATCCTGGCTCTCTCTCAGAGCTCCACATCCTCCAAGTTCCTATCTGAAGCTCTATCCTCTTATTGACCCCCCCCCCAATCTCCCTCACTGAACCCACCTTCCTTTGACTGGGACATCTTTTACTGTTTTAGGTAAATTAAATCCTGCACATAATTCAAATCAAGTATATATATCCCCACCAACATCACCACTCAGCCCACCAATGACCAGACTAGGAGTGCCCTCAGTTGAGCTCTGCCCACCTAGGACAGACTCAGAGTCCTGTGGGGCCAAGAAGGTGCATAGGCAGAGCTCCTCAGGGAGAAACGTTCCCAGTTACTGCAGCCTCTGTCCCACTTGGCTATCCCTTTAACGAACACCCAATCAGGCTGAAGGATCTAAATGAGAGCAGAGGTAATCGTCCTGGGTAGCTCCTGGTGGCTGTGGGTTTGAAGTGTCCAGGGACCGGCTGGGGACTGACAGGGCTGCCCCGGTCTCGCTTGCTCCTTGGGCTGGAGTCCTGTCCTTGGTTCTCCCTTTCCCCCCAGAAAAAACCTTCCCATAGGGCTTCATGCTGGGGAAAGGACTCTGGCCTTCCCTTCTTCCAGTTTCCCAATTGGTGTGGGGTCTGAGTCTGTCACCTACTAAGGCCAGACCCAACATACACATACACACACACACACACACACACACACACACACACACACACACACACA
>NW_020954548.1:195417-201425 GCF_900497805.2 Vombatus ursinus | reverse complement strand
CACACACACACACACACACACACACACACACACACACACACACACACGAGCAGGATAAGGTCTGAAAAGAAAGGGAAATGTGTGACTTTGCATGTGTATGCTACTACATCCATGCCCCAAGCATGTGTATAACAACTCTCCAGCTACATCCATGCCCCAGTAAGAATTGGTTTGCATTATCCATTCTTTTGGACTATTTGGGCCTCTGTTCTGTTTTGGGGGGAGCTGTTGTGCTTGTGATTGTTATGTAACATTAAGACCCTACATTGTTAGAGGTTCTGTATGATGCCAATCTTCCAGGAAACTACCAGCACATAACATACAACACATAGTCACACGTGCACACGTAGCTGTCCCTACACAGCAGACACTCACAATCCCATGCATATATATAGGCAGAAGCACTCAGAGCAGCTCTCATACAGCCAGGCTGAGGTGGGGACAGTAGGAAACAGAGAGGACAGAGCCCAGATCCCAGTACTTGGTAGACAGAGCGGCTCAGATATCTGGACTCTTCCTTCTCCTCCCCTTTCCATGCCCCCCATCATGTCAGCTCCCCCAGCTCTGGGCTGACCCTACTCAGGGACACAGGAGCCCCGCCCCCCCATCCCTGATCCCAGATGGAGCCTTGCTGCACAGGTGGCTGCTCCCACGGTGGCAGATTGGGGGCGAGGCCAGCCGCAGGGAGGCTGGGGAGAAGGGAGGAGCAGGGACCTTGGACTCAGCTTAGCCCCAAGATTCCATGCCCCACCCCCAACCAGCACCCAGCTGGACCAGGCCCAGGGACCAACCACACTGACCTGGACAGCATTATCCCCAGAACTAAACTAAGTGAACATGGGCACCCCAATCTGCAGGCAATCTCCCCCTTCCTCCTTTTTTCTTCTCAGCCCCTTCTCCCATTCCCAGATCTTCTCCACAATTCCACTTTCTTCCCTGACTCCGTCTTCCTCTTCTCTCAGTCCCTGACTACCTTTTTCTGTTTTCTGAGCCTCCTCTCCCATCCCTAACCTATTTTTCCTTCTCTGACCCTCTCTTTCTCTTTGATGCCCCTCTCCTATTTCCAGATCTCTTCCGTTCCCTGATCCCTGCTTGTTCCTCTGCCATGCCTGATCCCTTGTCTTATTCCCAATCCCCCTTTTCCATTCCTCATTCCTCCTCCCATTCTCCCATACTGTCCCTCCTACTCCATTCCCTAACACTATCTCCCAGGATACTCCCCCAATCCTTGGTCCCATCTCCCATTCCTTGGCCCCTCTTCTGTTCACTTCTCCACCCCTCCCTCTCACCTCCTGCCTCAGCCTCCTTTGCTCCCCCTCTCTGCTTCTTCTGAGCCATCTCTGCATCCTTCACCTCTCCCCAGCTCCACTGAATGATTCATCCAGCACCTGAGGACTGAAGGGCAAGAAAACCACATAGAAAAGATACACATATCCACACAGGAATAGGCACATATGTAGATGTGAGCAAAAAATATCTACAATAACACACATTCAGAGATAGAGCATACATAGTAAGAACATGGAAAGATGTCAGGAACTTTGGAGCCCAAGCCCCTAATTTGAGAGATGGTCATAGATTTAAAACTGAAAGAGAAAGTAGAAGACATATATTTGAACCCTTTTATTTTATAAATGAGGGAACTGAGACTTTCCCAATTTTAGAAGGTAGGAGAAGACTACCAGGAGTCCAATTCTCCCCCCAGACCAAAAGGTACTGCCTCTATATGGTGGTTCTTAGCTCCCCAACAGAGGCCAATAATTCATTGTTTTGGACAAAAAAAAAAAGCTGTTCTCTATGGTCTAGAGTTGGGAATGGGGTGGCTAGGGTTCACCTGCTCCCAAAAGGGCAGGATGTCTTTCTTGTCCACACCCCTTTCCTTCTCTGGTCCTCTGGCCTGTGCCCTGAGGCTAAGCCAGGATGCTGAGAGAGTCCAGAGTCTATCAGCTACTGCCTCCTCCTGGGAAAGAGCCCAGATGAGGAATTAGTGGTTTTCTTCCTAAGTACTCAAAGCACTTTCTCAGTTTAGTCTCCTGAGTGTTTTTATCTGTATTTTACAAATGGGAAAACTGAGGTCCACAATTGGGATTGTAACCTGGATCTCCCAACCCTTAGACCCAGACTCTTTTCCCCAGAAGCAGTCCTAGCTCTGTTCCATGCCTACAGGATCATTGAGTTTCTCTGCTCAATGGGTCTCAGGAGGAAAATGTCTATACTTGTTCTGGAGTACTGGGGGTTAGTGACAAGGGAGGAGAGGTTTCTAGAGCTTTCACCAAATCCAGACAAGAGCAGTTTCTTCTACCAGGAACAGATGTTTACTCCAGTGCAGGCCAGTCTTTCTAGCTTCTTGCTGGAAGCCCCAGATTGGGGTGGTTGAGGCAGGTAAGGACATTTTCCTTTTGTGGCCCACTTCCTCCCCTGAAGCCACTGGCTGAGTGGAGAGAGTTTTAAGGGGGAGAGGGAGCAGTTCCATTTGGGGGATAAGGAGGTAAGTATTAATTAGTCAAGCCAGGAAGGTTTGCAGTATTGCAGAGAGCCCAATTTTCACAACCCTCCAGCCACCAACAACATCCCCATGGGCACCTCAACCCCCATAGCAAGAGGCATGAGGTAGAAGACCCTATAAGAACATCCCCTACCCCACCTCAGCTCCTAGAGGCACACAGACACCAGCACATACATGCATGCATAGGCTTCATGCCCCAGCCCCCTTCCTAAGAAGAGCAACAAGGGAAGATGACAGGTGTCTGAAAGCTGCCCTCCTCCACACTTATACACTTGAACACACGTATGCAGTGCACACACTCGTATGCCCCTATTTGTGCACAAGCACAGACCCCACCTCTCCCAGGAGAGCCACAGGGGAAGATGACAGGTGTAGAAGTCTGCCCTCCTCCTCCACACTTATAGGCAATAATACACATGTATGCAGTGCATACACACACACACACACACACACACACACACACACACACACACACACACAGACACACACACACACACACACACACACACACACACACACACACACCCCCAAACCTGCCTCTCACTAAGCACATTCTGCTCCGCCCCAGCTGGTTTTGCTCGGAGCCTGCTCCGTCTGTGCCCGTTCTGGGACTGAACCGCTTTTGGCAAGCGGAGCTTCTGTCTCCCCGGTCTTACCCCCCCTCCCTCTCCCTCCCCAAACTCAGCCCTTGGAGGGACGCTGCAAATCAGAAAGCCGCCCCCGGGGCAAATCGGTACAAATGAGAGAGCGCCAGCCAGCCAGCGAGAGAGCGAGCGAGCCAAGAGGAGAGCGGGCGGGCGGGCGAGCGGGCGCGGGAAAGGGGGGCGCGGGGCGGCAGCTCCAGCCTCTGTTCCTGAGTTTGATGTGTCCCTGCTCAGCGGCCGGTCGGCCCGCCAGGCGGGGGCCGCAGGGAGGCGGGGAGCGCTGCCCTGGGCGCCAGGCTGCCGGGCGCTCCCGGGAGGCCCCAAGGGCACTGGGAGGGCGCTGAGGTCGGGGGGGGGGGGCCACGGCTCCCCTCGCCCCGCCCCCCCATCTCCAGGGTCCCCGCGCAGGAGGTGGGCTCCAGGAGGTGGGCTCCAGCAGGCGGTTCCGGGGAACGTGAGACCTGAAATTTTTATTGTTTCTAGAGGCGCGAAGTTAAAAGGAGCCAGGCGAGGGGAGGAAGCTTTGATTTTTCTCTCTCTGGGTTCTGGCCCAGGTGGACTAAAGAACTGGGGGAAAGTTAGGAGGAGGAAACCGCTCCACTAGTTGGTTGTCCAAGGTTGGGAGGCGACGAGGAGAGCGCTCCCCCCAGCTCGGACCACCCCCTTCTTTCTAAGTTGCCCTCTCCCTGGGGAAAAAAGCAGTCCTATAGAGAGACGGGAGAAGAAGGGGTTTCAGGGGGAGGGGCCGGCCATGAGCCCTTACTTCCCTTCTCTCATTCCTCCGCTTGGCAAATGAAGCCTCTGGACTAGCGGGCGCCTGGCACATGCTCCGGGCAGTGGGAGCTCTGCAGGAGAACCCCTGAGTACCCAAAGGAGTTGGGCATTGCTTCCATTGCCCCAGTCCCCGGTGCACCCCAGGTGGGCAGCTTTCTTCGGGGAGCCTGTGGCAGGATGGCAGCACTTGGGGATGGGAGAGGGTCAGATGGGGTCTTGCTGCTCGGTTTTATGCCCTGGCATTGTGTCCAATTGTTTTAGATGGCTATTTGCTCATTCAGTTCTGTGTCTCTAGCAAAAAAAAAAAAAGATATTAGCAAGCAGTGGGGAGAGGTGAGGAGGGTGCCTTGCTGGGTGAGTTGGGTTGATCTGATGATAAAAGGGCACATGACCCTGTTGGATGACAGACTTCCCCAGTTCATCCCAGACCCACCAGTCTTGAGGCCTGTGGGTGGGAGGCTGTCTGGGAAAAGGGCAGCTCTTGGAATTGGGTAGCTGGTAACCAGCCCTGCGATAAAACTTAGTTAGCAGGAGTGCCCTCCTTTTCCTCACCAAAGACACTTGGTGGGAGGAGTACCAAACTGAGAATTTTTCCCCTGCCCACTTCTCTCTAGTGCCTAGCATGCTCTTACTCCTTAAAAAAAAATACACTTAGATCCATGATAGTGTAGGGAACTATCTGGGAGGACTTCCCTTTGCCAAAGCTTTATCACAATATCTATAGTCTTAGAGTTGCCTATCGTTAAGTGACTTGCCCAGGGTCACACATCGTGTTTCAAAGATAGAATTTAAACCCACATGTTCTTGACTTCCAGCTTACTATCCACTATGCTATGCTGACTTTAGGTGCTTAATTCATGTTTATTGAACTGGGAAGACAGTGGAAGGAACACTGGAGGGAGGGAGTCACTGAAGGTCAGAACAGGGGCTGTAACTTGAGTCTCTCCAATACCTAGAGCCAAGTTCTTTCCATGGCTCCAGAAGCGACCAGAAGGATGGTATTCTACATCCAAGAGCCCCCCTGCTCAACCAGTCCCCATTCTGTCCTAAAGTCTGAATCCTGACCCTGCCTCTTACCTCTATGACCTTGGACAAGTCCCCTAAATTCTCTTGCCCTTAAATCCCTCAGGTAAAATGAAGGGGCAGCACTAGGTGACCTGTAAGTTCCCTCTAAGATCCTGTGGATTGAACTGCCAGGCAAGGACGAGCGTCTGTGCTGGGGAGGCAGCAAGAGTGAAGAGATAACTCAGAAGCTCCCCTCAGATCTGCAGCAGCTTGGGCTTTACCCCGCCCAAAAGCAAGGCCTGAGCAAGATGATTCCCAGACCTCAGAGGGGGAGAACGAGTACAAGTTCAGAAGACTAGGCTAGAATGTCAGTTCTGCTGTTTACTCCCTTCGTGACCCTGGGAAGTCACTTCTCCTTGGGCCTCAGTTTCTTCAACTGTTAAATGAGGAAACTAGATGGTTTCTAAAGTCTTCCATGGCTCTGTGTCTGTGGATTATGATCTTCCTTTCAGCTTCCCCCACCATGACTCTTTGAGGCCTGAAAGTAGTAAATGTTTAACAACCAGCTTTCTGGGGGTGGGGTGGAGGGAACTGTACGTGCAACACACTTTGAAGTTTAATCTGCAACATTAACGTTTCCTCTATCGCTTTCTTAAATTCAGACAGTTAACAAAACAGTAAATCAAGCCTCGATTTGGAGAGGCAGAAGGAGCTGGACCCCCAAAGACTTCTCCCAAAACTATAGGCCAGACCCGATTCCTAGTCAGTGCTGAGGCTGTCAGTCTGTCCCTGCATGCCATGGTCCCTGACAGAGTGATAAAGGTTAGGGGTCCAACCCTATCCGATCAATCTCTTCTGTTCCATAATCTCTGCCACAATGTCTTTCCACATTTCAGGCACTCAGCATTATTTAGGTTTTCATTTTCCTTGAGGTAGCTTTCACAAGTAGCCCCAATAGTTACTTACATGGAAGTCCTGGAAGGATGGACCTCCCCACTGTCCCCTCATATTAAAGAGACTCAAGTTTTCCCATCTGGATAATGGAAGGTATACAGTGACACATTTTCTTTCTCCTTCTC
>NW_020954548.1:163749-195407 GCF_900497805.2 Vombatus ursinus | reverse complement strand
GATAGCTGTCTTCAAGTATTTGAAGAGCTGTCATTAAAGGAGGGATTAGATTTGTGCTGCTTGGCCCCAGAGGGCTGAACTAGAAGCGATGGGTGGAGGATACAGGGAGGCGGATTTCAGCTCAGTATAATGATGAATTCTTTCACAATCTAAGCTGTCTAACAATAGATGAGCTGTTTCATTAGGTAGTGAGCTCCCTGCCACTAGAGGTGTTCAATCAGGAAAGTGAAGATCCCTTTTGAGGAATGTTGTAAAGGGGATTTCTGAACAGAGTGGGAGGTTGGATAAAATCCTCTCAAAGATCCCTTTGAGCTTCTGTGGTTTGATGATTCCTAGGACCTGTATGACCCATTCCCATCACCAGGCTCAGGACAGTTCCCCTTTCCATTGTACAGATGGAGAAGCTGAGGTCCCAGCAGGTGGGAAATTCCTGGGGTGAGAGTGGGAGGATCAAGGCAAGGATTGGCACTTAGAGCAAAAATGACTAGATGTCAGATATACCAGTAAAGGGAACTTTTTTGTGTTTATGAGTTGGGGGAGCAGTATGGGTAGGTTGAGGGCAGGGTACCTTGCTGAGCCAAAAACAGGAGAAAAAGAGGAGAGACTGAGATACCAGAGACAGGGACAGAGAGAGGAAGAGAAGGGGGGAGAGGAGAGGAGAGAGAGAGAGAGAGAGAGAGAGAGAGAGATTAAATGCAACAGAAACAAACACAGTTAGGAAGATAGAAATATGAAGAGAAAAATTAGCAGGAACAGAGCAACAAAGACAGAGCCACTCAGGGAAAAAAAGACAGTAAGGTAGACACAGAAAAACTGAGCTAGGAAGAGAGAATGGCAAAGACAAAAAGATAGAGACTAGCAGTCCCAGAGAGAGACAAAAATGGACAGAGGCTAAAACAGACATAAACAGAAAAACAATGACCCACAAAGACGGAGACATAGGAGAGAGAGGTAGGGACCCACTAAGACGTGGAATGGGGGAAGGGAGAGAACCTGTAGGTCTTTTATTTGTAAAGATGAGAGAAAAGGAAAGGAAAGAGAAGCACATGATGTTGGAGTACCAAGAGGCTGGACTCAGGACCCTTCTCTGGGTTGGGTGAGGTGGGAAGGAGCCTGCTGGGGCCAGTAGGGCTTGACCCCGAGTTCTCTGACATAGGTTGGCCCATGATCTCCAGGGAGGCCTCTTAGTGTGGAGTTGTGCTGTCTGCGGCCATGTCCAAGGAGGTTGGGAGCTGCCGTCTGGGCGCCACCTACAAGCCCAAGGAGCGTAAGCCCAAAAAACCACACTACATCCCAAGGCCCTGGGGCAAGCCGTACAACTACAAGTGTTTCCAATGCCCCTTCACCTGCATGGAGAAGTCCCACCTGTACAACCACATGAAGTACAGCCTCTGTAAGAACTCCCTGTCCTTGCTCATTGACTCCTCGGACTGGGCCTACAAGAAGGGTCATCTCCTCCAGCCTGAGCTACGGCTCTTCCCAACTTCCGAGGGGTCCCGGGGCCTGCTCAAAGGTGACCCTTCTGATCCAGTCCCACTTAAGCGGCCGAAGCCAGGGCCCAGGCCAGGGGACAGTTCCCCAGCAGAGCCAGGGCCACCCAGTGAGGATGGGGGAGCTTTTCCTGAGGAGGAGGAAGAAGAGGAAGTGGCAGGTGGACTCTTGAGGGCCATGGACCCCAGTGAAGGTAGGAAAGCTGGAGCCCCAGGTGAAACCGATGTGGGAGCCCTCCTCTTTGGGTTCAAAGACAAAAGCAGGGAACCAGAGCCTGACTTTATCATCACTGATGTCTTCTCCCTCCGGAACGCCGGGGGCAGAGGCCGGGAGACACTGTCACCAGAGACTGATCCCAAGCCAAAGGTAGGAAGGGCACCTAAGAAATCCCTGACCACTGGTGGGCTCCTTATGGAACAATGGAGGCTGGTGGCTGGTGGCCAGAAGAGCAGAGCCAGTGTAGATCTGACCCCAGTGGGCACTGAGGGCAGTGGCATCATCCCTTGCTATCCCCCTCCAGCTTACAGCGATTATCAGGAGGCCCAGGGCCTCAACCTGTCCCTTTTGGGCATAAATTACCCCCTGAGCCCTGGGCTCTTCTCCTACCTGGGGCCCACACTCACCACTGGTGCTGCTGCCACCCATGCCCCCATAACCCAGATGCCCTTTTTGGCATCAGCTGCTCAACTCTTGCCCCCACCAGCTGCTGCAGCTACAACTGCTACACCCTTCCAGACTCTGCAAGGCCCCGAACGCTCAGCCTTCCTCCCACGATTCTACTACCCCCTGCTGTTTGAGCATGCCCTTGGAACAGCCAGTGGGAAAGCCACAGATGCCCAACCTGCCCCAGCAAACCTTGCCCTCCCAGCTAAGACACCAGGAGAGATGCCCACAGCTCTAGGGCTCTTCAAGGTGCCAATGCCCAAGGCTGTTGCCTCCTGGCCCCGGAGTTCCCGTAGGGACCCGGTCCAGGAGATGGAGCTCAAAGCTGGGCCTCTGGGAACCAAGGAGGAAGAAGAAGAGGAAGAGGAGGAAGGCAGGTGTCGGGGTTCCCAGAATGAAGGTACTGGGCCAGGCAGAACACCATCATCAGAGATCTACCGAGGCATGCTTGGGACTAGCTCCAGGAAGGCTCAGGGGACTCTAGCCAGCCCCTCAGCAGCTATGAGCACTCTGAAAAGAAAGTCCTTTTTTGGCAGTGGACTTGACTTCCTGAAGGATCCCTCAGGTGTGGACAGCCTGCCACTGGGGAAGTTTGACTACCAGAGGAGGTGAGTAGGTAGAGGTATTGGTCAGAGGGTAGAGACCGGTGGCTCTCCTATAGATCACTAATATACAGCTGCTTCCTTGGGGGATGGGTTGGGTCTCAGCTGCATGAATAGGTCACACATCCTAGATGGCCCTACATCTTCCGTAGGCCTTCCCCTGCCTCTATATAGCATGGGCAGTGTGGTCTAAGGCTCTTTTCTGCCATGGACAATGTGGAGATGCCATAGGGGCCTCTGAGCCCTGCAGAGTAGGGGAGATGGACAGTTAAACAGTGGAAGGAGTACCGGACTTGAGAGTCCAAAGACCGGGGTTTAAGTTTCAGCTGTTACTAGTTGTGAACTTGGGTAAATCACTTTCTCTGGGCCTCATCTGTAAAACGAGAGTTGAATTAGATGTTTTCTAAGGTCCCCACCATCCCTTTCCCCACTTTTAACACAGGAAATGGCAAACCATTCCAGTATCTTTGCCAAGAAAACCCCAAATGGGGTCACGGAGAGTCAAACATGACTAAAAAACAACCCAACAACAGCAACAGAGAAGGGCTTTCAGGGGCTTCTCTGCCTCTGTAAAAATTGAAGCCCAAAATATTCTTTGTATTTCTCAAAGACAAACACTGAGGCCAGAAGAACAGAAGGGATTTATTCAAGGCCTTCTTTTTTTTGTTTGGGTTTTTTGGTTTGTTTGTTTGTTTTGCTTTTTGTTTGTTTTTGCTAGGCAATGGAGTTAAGTGACTTGCCCAGGGTCCCACAGCTAGTAAGTGTCAAGTATGTGGTCTGAGACTGGATTTGAACTCAGGTCCTCCCGACTCCACGGCCGGTGCTGTATCCACTGTGCCACCTAGCTGCCCCAAAAGGCCTTCTTAGTGAGGAATCAACACAACCCGGGTTTAAGTGCTGCCGCTCCCCCATCCCATTGCCATACCTACCTTTACTTTCCCCACATTCACCAGTCACCCAGGGAATGGAAGCTTTATATGCCCCATCGATAGAGCACAATTCTGGGCTTCTCTCTGAATCTATCTGCTTGTATCCCTCACCCACCTTCCTCCAAGGGCTGAAGCCTGACTCCACTTCCTAGATAAAAGGGCCCTGAGAAGTTAGGGGGGTGAAGAGGTTTTTGGCTGGTGTAGATTCAAGAGCTAAAAAGGACCAGGGGAGGTCACTAAAGGTGTTTAGGAGACCAGAGAAATTATCAAGAAGCAGGGGGCTGACCCCCAAAGAAGCCAGGTTGCAAAGGTTCCTCTCACAGAAGGGAGGTTTGGGAGCCCTATGACCAGACTACTAGAAGGGAGTGTGACACCCAGCCTGGCTGCAGGGGGTGTCCACAATTACCTTGGTCCTCATTAACAGCCCTTTCCCTCTCAGCAAGGAAGAGGAGAAAGATTGCTGCCCTGAAAACCAGAAGACCTGGGTTCTATTCCCAGGCCTTCCACCTACCCATTGTGTAATCTTAAGCAAATCATTTCCACTCGCTAGGTCTCAGTTTACTCATCTGTACAGTGGGGGTGGGGTGGATGAATTAGATATCTCAGCTGTCTCCCAATATTCTTTGTTCTATGATTCTTCCCTCTACAGTGTGCCGGCTGCTACACCCTTGCTCCCTTGGCCCAAAGACTCTGATAATGTTGATTCTGAGGCTACTTCCCCAGGGCTTCAAGCCCTGCATAGACCCCCTGGCAAACCACCTCAGGGGTACAGGCCAATGAGCCCAGGTCCAATCGGAGAAGACCTGTCCAAAGCCCTGGGAGTCTACGAGAAAGTGGAGAGACGGCTGGGTCAACTGACTACTTCGGGCGGTCCCACTCAGGGACCACTGCGGGAACAGCTGGGAAAGATACGTCGGGAGCTTTATCACATTCACCAGGCCCTGGAGAAGGCAACCAGGCCTCCTGAGGGGCCCCTTGACCTGTCTGTGAAGAGAGTACCAGACAAAGGGCCATCCCCTCCTGGGTTGGAGCTGGAGGAGGGTGGCTGGGAGGAAACTGGTTTGGAGACCACCAAGACTCCCTTGGATCTGCTGCTCCTGCAGCTGGGCCAGCCAGAGGGGAGACAAGGATCCACAGAATCCCCTGGGGTGCCCATTACAGTTCTACCCCCAACACTGGCAACAGAGTCCTTCTATGGCCATACCACTAAATGTGAGGCAGACTCCAGTGTCTTGCTGGGTGCTGATGGGAGAGCTCCTGGGGGGTCTGGGTCTACCCCCGGGGGCCCCCAGCTCCTGGCTCCTGAGGAAGGGCCTCTAGGTGGTTGGGGTGGGGGACCCCGAAGTGGGATGGGGGTCCTTCCTGTGGACCCAGAAGCCACATGTCTCCATAGCCCTGAGAACACTGAAGCCTGACCTGGTCTCCCCCGCTCCCTCATCCTCCAAACCACCCTGGACTTACGTATCTGTCCAACTCCCCTGTGTCAGTCCCAGAAAATGGGCCACCTCAGATCAGGGACCTTCCCCAGGTGGGTATCAAAGCCCCCAATCTTTCCCTCCTGGGGCTATGAATCAGGGAGCAGATGAAAACATAACCCCTGGGGAGGAAGAAACATCTGTGCCCCTCAGGAACCAAAGACTCAGTGTTTATCTGGCCTGGGTTGGGTCTCCCCTCTGCACCATCTGAGTCCCCAGGAGAAAGGGCTCTGGCAGAAGCCACTCCCTCCTTCCAGAAAGGTCAAGGTCCCCTTGGGCACTGCCCTCTGGAGAATCTTCTTCCAGGTGTGCCACCCCAGCCATAACACTTCGCTGCTTCCTCTGATTCTCAATCCAGTAGCTCTTCCTGGAATCCCCAAGCCCAAATGATGAGGGCCCTGGACACCACCCAGACCATACCCTTGCCCCCAAACTGCCAAACCACCCAAAGCTGGTCTTTCTTCTCTGTGGTGGTTTGTTAGCATCATTGATGTGAGGTCATCTGTGACCACTAGGTTTTTCTCACCTTGCCTACTTTACCCTTCTGTGTCCCAGAACCTCCTCTCTTTCCCCACT
This sequence comes from Vombatus ursinus, assembly GCF_900497805.2. Lineage (NCBI taxonomy): Eukaryota > Metazoa > Chordata > Mammalia > Diprotodontia > Vombatidae > Vombatus > Vombatus ursinus. Next base: position 189,671 of record NW_020954548.1, on the reverse strand, counting down.
TTCTTCTACTTTCCCCTACCTTCCTCCATTCTCTCTTTCCACTTGCCCTCACATACCCCCCAGGCTGAGTGGAGCCAAAGCACCCTCTCTCCAGATAATGTCCCTACTACCTCCTCCCTTCCCAGGGCTCTGGAGAAGTAGATACCCCTTCCTTTAAGACTGTACAAGGGCCTCATTGTATGGAAAATCTGGTGCTATTGTGGATTTAGGATGAGTTTGGGAAATAGCTTCCCATATAAGGGACCCTAGGGAGAAAGAGGGGAACCTACTAGATCCAATCTCAGCTGAAGGTTGTCTTCCACTTTCTTTTCTACTGTCTTCTGCGTTATTCCACCCTTCTGCTCAGCTCCAAAACAGCTCCATAGCCTAATCTCTCTCTTTTTTGGGGGGGGGCTAGGCAATGGGGTTAAATGACTTGCCCAGGGTCACACAGCTAGTGTCAAGTGTCTGAGGTTGTATTTGAACTCAGGTCCTCCTGATTCCAGGACCGATGCTCTATCCACTGTGCCACCTAGCTGCCTGCCTAATCTTTTTCTTGAGCAGTCCTGGCCAAGCAGGGAACCACCCCCTATCAGAGTGAATGAATCAGAAAATTATAGGATTTAAAGATGGAAGGGAACTTCTATCCACTGGGTGCACCCTAGAAACAAATTTTGGCTTCTTTCCAAGGGGCTGCCTGGAAAGTAGATAGAGACTTGTTCTCACATCCAGGAAGACCAGGATTCAAATCTTGCCTGACATAATAATGGCTATGTGACCTTGGCAAATCATTTAACATCTCAATGCCTCAGGCAACTCTCTAAAACTAGAAATTGCCGAGAAGGTACAGACCCAGATTGGTAGAGGAAATTTCCTCACCTGGGAGCCCCCTGTACTCATGAAATCCCAGGTCCATTCCCTTTCCTTATCCTTTTTTGGGGTTAGACTTTAAGGAAAAGAAGAAATTTACAGAGAATATGTGATTATGAAGTTAGGGAGTCCAGAGGTCTTCTGAGAGGCTTGTAATCTAACCCTTGAGGCAGGAACTTTTTTTTCTAGTCCTCTCTCAACTGGTCTAACCCCACTGCCCAAGGACAAAGACTGAACATTCTCTCCTTGGTGATTACACCAACTATTTACTAAGCGAGTGACCAGGGAACAAGTCAATTAACCTTGTTGGCTGACACTATCCTCATCTGTAAAATGAAGAGATTAGATTAGATGATCATTAAGGTCCCTTCCAGTCCTAAATCCTGTGATCTTTTCTTGTCTTCCCCCCAATTTCTAGAGCCCCACTTCGAGTCTCTATTAGTCCACCTTCCAAAGGCACTATCCAGAACCATCCTAGCTCACCACCCCCACTAGGGAAATGTTTACTGAGTTCTTTATGAAGAAATTTCATATACAGTTCTATAATTCTATATAATCAGATCTGCACATAAGCCAAACCAAATGTAGTATAAGAGAAGTGTCCCCCTCCCCAACTCCATGTGGATGAAGGAAGATGATATCCCAGTTAGGAGGCCACCTTGAGAAATGAAGGCTGAGATCTGGTAGGAACTCTTCCCAAATCTTGCCTCAAGCAAGCCCTGCCTAAAGTTGCCTGAGAGGGTTACTGAAACCCACACTCACTCAGGTGAACTGATCCTGAGCTCAATATCTTCCTTTCTAGATGCCCTGGGGAAAGTCCCTCCATGGGCAAGTGAGCTAGGTGGTCATTGGCACTAGCATAAAGGGAGAGGGTATTTGCCCTGAGTAACCCTACCCTAACCCTAGGACCTTTTGCCATACATCAGGACTCCAAGATGGGGCTTTTATCTCCCTTCACCCTCCCCCAACTGGTATGATGGCTCCCCTCCCTCTGTCCCCCTCAGGAAGGGGACAGCTTCTTGGATACCCTATACTGTGCATGGATGGAAGGACAATCGCTTCCTGGGTTCTTAGTGATTATTCATTTCTGGGGAAATGGGAAGAGGGCAGAGGGAGTAATGGGGGTGGCAGGGGTTGGGGGAGCTGCACAGTCACCTTTATTTATTGTTCACAGTTTTGCAAATGTAAAAATATAAACCACCTTCCTGCCCAAGTGGGCTCTGGGGGCTCTTTATTATTCAGACAGCTTTTCTTTCTCTAGAATATTCCCCAAATAGGCAAATATCAAAAGCCCACAGATAAATCAAAAGCACAAATGGCCCAAAAAACAGGTCACCTCCAAAATAGCAGATAATATCAAAAAGGATCACCAAAACCAGAAGCGAACTGTGGATAATCCCCAAATGGTAGGTAATAGCAGAAAATGATAATAAAAGCATGTGGATAATTTTTTAAAATAAGAAATGCCCAAAAATGGAAGCCACAGATAATCCAAAACCACTGAGAGTCCCCATAAAGTAGATATTCTAAAAGAGCAGATACTTAAAATTAAAAAATCAAGTAATCCGCACCCCCTGCCCCATCCCCCCAATGTATAATACACAAAGCATCCCTAGAACCTTCCCCAGCAGGTTTTGAAATGTAGCCAACTGCAGGATGTCTAGCTGTGGTTCTCAGTCTAAGCTGCCCATTTCCCACCACTCCCCACCCCCTCCCAGCTCACACCAACTTACCAGAAGCATACGTGGGGGCCGGGCCAGCTGACCTGGAAGGGAGGGCTGTGGAGTGGGGGAAAAAATGGGAGTCTGAGGACCTTGGACTGAATCCTAGCCCTGCTACTTACCACTTAAGTGACTGTTGGCAAGTTATTTTCTCTCTCTGGGTCTCATTTTTCTCTGTAAAACATGGGGCAGAATCAGACGCTCTCTGAGGTCACCTCCACCTCTACGTCCTACAATTCTGTAAGAATTTGCTCAAGGTAGGATATAAGAGTGTATTTGTGGAAGACCTGCTCCCAAGGTCGAACCCTTTCTTGTGCATTACTGTTGGTGTCAATCCTCTGGGTGAGGCAGAGAAGGCATGGCTCAGATGAGCAGTTTTGAGGAGCCCCATTTCCCAGGAAACTAAGGCTTTCTTCACCTGGTTGTTCAGCTTGCCTTACAGATGCATTAGGTCACTTTCTGTAGGTCCTATCTCCTCTTGCACTCTGCATACTCCCATATTCTCCATAGTCTCCTATAGATAAGGGGAGGAAGGTAGAGATATTTATTGTTGTTTTTCAGGAGAGGGAAAAACTGAGGCACGGAATTAGGATTTCTTGTTCAGTCATTTTCCAGTTATATCTGACTCTTTGTGACCCCATTTGGGGTTTCCTTGGCACAGATAGTGAAGTGGTTTGTCATTTCCTTCTCCTGCTCATTTTACAGATGAGGAAATTCAGACAAACAGGGTTAAGTGACTTGCCCAGGGTCACACAACTAGTAGGTGTCTGAGGCCAGATTTGAATTCGGGAAGATGAGTCTTCCTGACTCTAGATCTGGCACTCTATCCACTGTGCCTCCTAGTTGCCCAGAATTAGGACTGGACCAAGGAATTTCCGAATCTGACATAAAACTATGCTCCTTAGCTTCTTGCAGGAACTCCCCTCCTCCCTTTTCCTAAATGCCAGCCTGGAGCAAAGGGCACACAGGCTGCATGCTCAGTGGGGCCCTATAGGAGCAAGGGTTTGGGGGAGCCAAAGGGAAGAGAAAGAATGAAAATAGTCCTAACTCCTTAGCTTTCCCAGCCCCCTGCTTATCCTGATGCATCTGTGCCTGGGGCTCCCCAGCTCTGGCCACGGCACCAGATGGCCGTGCATTCCCGCCCCTTTACGGACAGGCAGTCTGATAGACATCGGCAGTCACAGCCGGCTGACCCCCAGCCTGCCTGGTCCCCACCAATCCTCTCACTTTCCCACAGTGGGTGCTGCCAGGCTCAGCCATCAGAAATTCTCTTTGGGGGAATGGGGAGAGGGCAGGTCGAATACCTTCCAGGTCTGAGGAAGGACAGAGATGGCATATGGTCCCTGCTCCTGAGAGGAGACCTTGGTACTCCAACCCTCTATGGGGTTGGCCTGACCTCTCCAGAGACCTTACTTTTGATACCCATTTTCTAGCTCTGAGTTTCTAAATCACCCTCCATGCCCTTGTCTTCTGGGATTCCCCTTCCCCGGCTAAGTTCTTTCTCTCTCAGCCTGGGTGCCAGGCTTGGTGTACCCTAGTAGAAAAAGATTTTAGGGTTTCACAAACCTACAGAAAGAGAAGAAATGGAATCTCAGAATGAATGTGACAGTGCTTATGTCCTGTTCTCTCTCTGGACTCCTTAACCCCCTCACTGAGTCTCCATTTCCCCTGATCATCATCTTTCCCTTTCAATTGCCTCTCTAGGAGGTCCCATTTCCTCACTGAGCCCCTGTAACTCCTACTCAGTTCCCCACTCTTTCCCTGAGCACCTATTCCCTCACTAAGCCCCCAGACCTCTAACTATGCTGTCTTTTCACTGACCTTCCCATCCCCTTACCTGCAGCAACCTAGGTTTGGTTGGGGAATTGTCAACATTGGCTAGGAATGAGCTCTCACCTCCCTTGCTGAGCCCCCATCCCTGTCAATGAGATCCTGTTCCCTACAATGAACTCCCAGCCCCTCACTGAGCTTCCATTCCTCTCAATGATCCCCCATTACTCTTCAATGAGCCCCCAGACCTCACTGAGCTCCTAACCCTTCACTATATCTTGCCTTACCAATGACTCTCCATTCTCTTCCTACTCTCCCACTGAGTTTTCCATTCCTCTTTCTATTCCTTCAGTGAGCTCCTGTCCCCTTCCCTATGCCCCAACTTATCCCTGATCCCCATCCCCTCACTAATCTCTTTCCCTCTGACTGAGCCCACCTTTCCTGGAAAGTATGAAAGACTCCCCTGAGCAAGCAGGACATGGAAGCAACTGACTTCCTAGCCAAATCAACCCAGAACCTTCTAAGTGATTTGGATGTCAGCTAACAAAGTTTCTAAGGACGAAGGGTGCATAATGGCCCTCAGTTACAGGACACAGGATGGCAGAGCAGGAAGAGACTTTCCTCATTTTTGCGGCTGAAGATACTAAGGCCCAGAGACTTGTCCAAGGTTGCCTAGCAAGTTAGTGGCAGAGCCGGGAGGCAGGACTCCTGACTCTACGTCCAGTGTTCTTCCTACTACGTGTTCATTCAACAAACATTAATTGCACTATGTGCAGAGCCTGAGGTACAAAGTTTAGATAAGATATTGTCTCTACCCCCATAGAATTTGTCACCTAGTTAAGAAAGAGCACCCACATGGAAGTGGAATATGCACATGATAACGGAAGTAAAGGCAAAATGCTACATGATGTGGGGAAAGGAGAGGAGGAGAATGTGTGTTCCTGTGCTGTTTCTCCCTTTGTACAAAGAGGAATAATGGGGGGATGGGAAAGGGAGTGGGGACGTAAATCAAATATTCAAGAGGATGATACATATTTCCTACTAGTGTACAGAGTGGCCCTTAGGTAGGTTTCAGTTCCTTGTTTTCCTCCTATGAGAAAGATTTGCCTTTCAGGGAACTAGAGGGGGGTGGGATGAAAGTTAGTGTCTAAAACTGCCGCCAGGGCCTGAGGTCTTCAGGTGGGTTGGCCTCACCAATGGTCCTCTGACTAACAACCAAGCAGCTTGTCACCATGCCCACCATCAGCCATTTGGCTGTGACTGGTCTCATCAGGTCTTGGCCCCCTGCTCCTACCGCCCCATTAAACATCTGTGCTGGGAGGCCAGCCGGGCCCCGGGGGGATGGCTTCTGGGGAGATAGCATCAGCATCAAGGACTCAGGGGGTCCCCTACCTCAGCCCCCCCTCTCCGTAGGTTGGGCCGCCAGGCACTTCAGGACCACTGGAGCATCCCTCGCCTGTGGCGCTGTATTATGGGATGGTGCATATTATGGGATTGACTCCACCCCTGGAGAAAACACAACCCCACATTGCGAACAGCAGTGCGGCCAAGGTCTTGTCCGAACAGTGGAGGAAGAGTCTGAAGTCTAGCAGGGGAAAGTTTTCTGACGTGAGAGACTTCACTGTCATTACTAGGCCCTCTCTAGGTGGTAGAGGTTCCCGGGGTCAGGCTATATGCTTAGGGGATCACAGACTTTAGGATTTTAGTGATTATCTAATCCAACCTCCTAATTTTACAAATGAGGAAACTGACGCCCAGAGAAGTGGCCCAGAAGAAGACTTGCCCAAGGTCACAAATAAAAGTAGCAGAACCTGGATTTAACCCTGGTCCATTGACTCCAAATTCATTTTTCTACTCAACTTAGCTGCCCTTAACTGAAAGACTTGAACCAAAACCACCATCAATCCCTTCCTTACTACTCAGAGACAAACCAGTCACTGATAGGTAATACATGAGCCCACCATCTTGGCTCCCCCTTCTCAGACCTTTGTCTTCACAACAATCAACTGTGTGAAGGGGTGAAAATTTGTATTTGTCAAGCTACTCAATCTCAGTTCTCTAAAGATATTGTTTCAAATTCTGTAGCTTCAGACAAGCCTCTGTTTTTAAAGGCTCCAGTGGACACCATGACACAATGAAAAGTCAGGAGACCTGAGTTCTAGTCCTGGCCATGCCCCTGGCTTCCCTCCACAAGTCATCTTCCCTTTCTTAGGCCTGCTTCCCCATCTATAAACACTGCCTTGCCTCTCTCACCTTGGTATTTTGAGGACAAATCAAGAAGCGTTTACTGAACACCTAACTAAGAATAGATGATGTTGTGGGGATGGAAAGACTGGGAGATAAGGAGATTTATCACACATGGTTCCTTCCTTCAGTGAGCTCACAGTCTAACCAGGAAGACAGGGCACATTCAAGGTAGGAAACAGCAAAGGCTTAAATTGGGTGGTTCAAACTGTAAATTCTGCAAGAGTTCAAAAGAGGGGAACAGTAATGGAGCAGAAAGAACCCTGGACTCAGAATGAGGAAATATGAGGCAATAGAGTGCTGGACTTGGAGTCTGGAAGACCGGAGTTCAAATGTAGCCAAAGACACTTCCTAGCTGTGTGACCCTGGGCAAGTCACTTAACCTCTGTCTACCTCAGTTTCTACATCTGTAGAACAGGGATAATATTAGTACCTACCACCCAGGGTTGTCATTAGGATCAAATGAGATTATTTCTAAAATTCTTTGCAAACCTAAAAGTGCTAGGTATGACTAATATCTCTGTCTAAGTCTTAGAGGGGAGTAGTATGTTCTTTCAACAACCTGGGAGCAGAGGAAATGTGAATATCAGGCCAGGCTTTGTGACTTTTGACGGATGTTTTAGCTTGTTTTGAAAATGGTGAGGAAACTGCCTTTTACTATTTGTATTTTTTTTGCACACCAAGTAGGGGCAGAGTTGCAAAGTAGAAAGAACTCTAGATCTGTAACCAGAGGACCTGGGTTTGAATTCTAGTCTGCTGTTTGCCTGTGTAACCTTGGACAAATTGCTTCACCCTTGTGATTCCTCACTCCAGCCTCTTTAAATGGGAAGGTTGGATTACAGGAACTATAAGGGCCCTTCCAGTTCTCAATCCATGATCCTGTGACCTCTCTCGGTCCTTCATGGGCGTCAGACTTGATGATCGCTATGGTCCCTCCTAGTTCTAACTCCTATGATCCTGTAAGTTTCCTTTCCTCTCTCTTATGGGAGAGAGGGGGAAAGCTTAGCAAGTGAGGAGTTTATAAGAACCTGATTTCAAAGACTTGTTCTTTCTGAGCTAGAGGGAGTCTGAGACTTGTGGATTGGGTATCTGGGAATGCCCTTTGAACTCAAGAAGCTCTGCTGAAATGAAGAGTAGAACCAGGAGCTGAAATATTGATCTATATTTCTCCTGAATCTGAGTTGGTCACTCCCCTGGAGGGGGGGTTAAAATAAGGCAGCCAATCTGCCTGGCAAGCTGGATATAGAGAAAGGGAATACTTGTTGTGGGCCATGCTGGAGAAGGATACATCAGACATCAGAGAATCACTAGAGGCTAAGAATTTGGCCTGGGACCTATAGTTAGGGAGAAGGGATTAGTAAATTTTGGTGCTTTCAATCTCCTGGGCTGGGTAGGAGCTTTTATCTATATTAATGATTACCTTTGCTCTTCACTTGCATAGTATTTTTTAATTATTCACCCTTTCCTTTGTGGATAGGCCCTAGAAAGAAAGATGAGCTTTAATGGTGTATTGGCAGAGAAGGAACAGGGAAAGAGGAAGTGAGTGTTGGAGGTAGAGCACCCAGGGATGACAGCAGCTGCAGAAAAAAATTGCAGGTAATCAATGATGTCTGAAGCTAGGAAGCCAAACCAGCTCCACAAAGGTCCAGGGATAATCATACAAGCAGAGTTAACTAAATTGTTCATACCCTTTGGCCCAGAGATCTCACTACTGGGATTATACATGAAGAGGGTTGACCATACAAAAATATTCATAGCAGCATTTTTTTCTGTGGTCAACAAAAAGCTGTGAAAGCAATATAGGTGCACAACTATTGGGGAATCCTCAAATACACAATGGTATATGAATGTAATGTTATTATACTGTAGAATTTAGCTAAGCTTTAATATTTTATTTTTCATTTTATTCTTGTGGACAAGATAAAAAAAAATATGGGCTAGTGAGGGATTGGCAAACTATTGCCCAAGAACTGACCCAGTCTGCCAGTGAGCTAAGAATGGTTTTCATATTTTTAAATACAATAAAACTTTACTGAAAAATGTAAAAACCATTTTTAATTCATATTCTGTGTGAAAAACAGACACTGGGCCAAAAAGACTATTGGCCATAGTTATCTGACCCTATAGCAAATAATAGCAAAATTAGATATTTCAGAACTGTTTGAATTCCAAACATAAAGTATAGGTATTAAATGAATTGATGACAACTTGGAAGAAGGTCTCCATTGTAGTGCCCCAGGTATAGGGGCTTGATCCCGAGCTGTTTAACATTTTTATTAATGACTTCAATAAAGGCATAGATAGCCTGCTTATCTAATTTTCAGATGATAGGAATCTGGAAACAACAGCTGACACAATGAATGATATAACCAAGATCCAGAGGGGAAAAAAAAGATCTTGATAAGCCAGAAAATGATGATAAATGTAAAGTCATAGACATGGGCTCAGGAAATCAACCTCACAAGTATAAGATGGGAGAATCATGACTAGATAGCATTTTCCAGTAAAAAAAAAATCTAGGGATTTTAGCATACTGCAAGCTAAATTTTAGTCACCACATGTGATATGACAGCCAAAATAAAAACTTGAGAGACAGTTTTCAGAAATAGGGTATTCATAATAATAAATTAATGAATGAATCAACAAGCATCTGTGAAGTACCTACTATGTGCTGGGCACTATGTTAGGTGCTGAAGATACAAAGATAAAAGTGAAAACTCTTTCTGTTCGCAAGCAGCTCCTGCCTAGTCAGGAGAGAAAACAGGTACTTCTATAAAGGGAGTCAGTCAGTCAAGAGGCATTTATTAAAGACTCAGTATGTGTCAGATATTATGGTAAGCTCTTGGGGATACAAAATAGATACAAACTAGATACAAGCTGTTAAGGATTTGAAAGTAAATAATTTATTTGGGGATGGGGGGTAGGGCAGGAAGAGAAGATAAGGAAAAGCTTAAGAAGAGGGCACTTGTGCCAAGGTTTGGAAGAACTTAGGGATTTTGAGAGACAGAGGTGAAGAGGGAGCAAATTCTAGGTATGGTAACAGACAATGCCCAGAGGCATGAGATGGAGAGTCATACATGAGAAACAGCAAAAAAAGTCCATTTGGTTGGATTGCAGTATGGGGCGATGGGAAGAGGGGTCAGAGAATAAAGTGCAATAAGGCTTGAAAGGTGGGTTGGGGCCAGGTTGTAATGGGCTTTAAATTCCAACCAGAGGAGTTTACGTCTGATCCTACAGGTAACAGTGTGGAATCTACTGAGTACAGAGTGATAGGGTATTCTAGCTTGGGGAGGGGAAGGAGGAAATAAGGATTTATATAGCACCTACTATGTGCCAGGCACTGTGCTAAGAGCTTCACAAATAATATCTCATCTGATCTTGGTTAGATCACATTTGGAATATTATGTTTAGTTCTGGGCCCCACATTTTTGACATTGATAAGCTAGAAACTAGAGAGAGGATAACCAGGCTAGTGAAGTTTTAAAGTCATGCCATGTGAAGAGTGGGGCAGCTAGGTGGCACCATAGTGCACAGAGTGCTGGGCCTGGCATCAGGAAGACTCATCTTCCCGAGTTCAAATCCCGCCTCAGACAATTACTACCTGTGTGACACTGGGCAAATCACTTAACCCTGTTTGCCTCAGTTTCCTCATCTGTAAAATAAGCTGGAGAAGGAAATGACAAACCACTCCAGTATCTGTGCCAAGAAAACCCCAAATGGGGTCACAAAGAGTTAGACACGACTGAAACAACTGAACAACAACATATAGAAGAAACATTTGGTATACTGCGTTGGATCGCAGAAGAGAAATGGACGTAAGCTGCAAAGAAGCCAATTTAGGCTTGATGTCTGGAAGGACTTTCTAACAATTAGAGCTGTCTGAAAAGAAATGTTCCACCATTTCCCTTCTCATTGGAGGTCTTCAAATACAAGTTGGCTTGTAATAGTTAGCTATTTTATAAGAGATGTTCTCCTTCTATTATGGGTTGGGCAAGATGTTCTGTGAGGTCCTTTCCACATATGAAAAACTGTGTACAATAGTTAACATATATATAGACCTTACTATGTGCCAGGTACTTTACAATTATTATTTCATTTGATCCTTACAACAACCCTAGGAGGTCAGTGTTATTATTATCCCCATTTTACAGATGAGGAAACTGAGGTGAAGTGACTTTGCCCAGGGTCACACAGCTAGTAAGTGTCTGAGGCCAGATTTGAACTCAGGTCTTCCTGACCCTAGGCTCAGCCCTCTATCATCCCTAGCTGCCCCTAGGCAGGTTTTTTGAATGAGGAATATGAAGGATTTAGAGAAACATTGGGAAGGTTTGCATAGCTGTTACAGAATTGATATGACCACCAAAGACCAACACATACAGTGGCCAAAACAATAGAAATAAATTGGACACCAAGAGACTACAGTGGCCAGTGTTAGGTATTTTACTACTAAGGTTAAAGCACATAGCCTTCTTTTCTATTAACAGTCAGGCAGCCACAAAGGTGGGAAGGGGTCAGTAGCAGTCATACCATTAGACAATTTTGCTTAACTGTTTTTAGGAAATTTATTTGGTGGGAGTGCTATTTGGATGTTTGTTGGAGAGAGGGTGTTGGGTAGAAACAAAAATAAATCAATACTTGATTTAAAAAAGCAAAAGTTCTAGGGCTTGATGCTTTGAGGAGGGCTTTGGAGACCATCAGGGTGGCTAGGTAGCAAGGTGCATAAGAGTGCCGGGCCTTGAATCAAGAAAACTCATGTTCCTGAGTTCAAATCTAGCTTCAGACACTTACTAGCTGTGTGACCTTGAGTAGGTCACTCTGCCTCAGTTTCCTCATCTGTAAAATGAGCTGGAGAAGTAAATGGCAAACCACTCCAGTATTTTTGCCAAGAAAATCCCAAATGGGGTCATGAAGATTTGGACACAACTGAAAAAATGACTTACTTGGAGATCATTAAGAATGAGATTACAGAGAAAAGGAACTCTCTATTTGGGGAGATAACAGCTGAGAAACTGAAGTTCTGACCAGGCAGACCTTGCTAATACTTAACAGGTAATGAAAGGTTCATGGGACCCTATGGTCTCGAACTGGAAAAGGACTGAAGAGACCTTCTAATCCAACCTCTCCATTTCACAGATGAAGAAACAGGAGCCCACGAGGGGAACTCACTTGCCCAATGTTACTCAAATAGAAAGCTGAACCAGGGTTCAAACCCAGGTTCCCTGGCTCCAGATGGAGCTCTTTTTACTATAAGACGATGCTGTCTCCCTTGCTTTTTCAGATGGGGAAACTGAGGCTCAGAAAGGTGGTACATTCTATCCAAAGCCACAGTCAATTAGTGGGGCTGGTGGCTAATCAAAATCTTCTTCTCTTAATTCTTGGACTCCTTTCAAAATAATTCCTGGACTCCTTTCCACTACAACACAATGTCTCTTATATATAACTGGATTCAGTGACAAGAAACTTCTAGCTAGGTCCTGTCCCATTGATAGTGAAATGGATAGAGCTCTGAGTCTGGGGTCAGGAAGAATTGAATCCAAATCCAGCCTCAGACTTACTGTGTAACTCTGAGTCACTTAAACTGTCTGCCTCAGTTTCCTCAACTGTAAAATTGGGGAAATAATAGCACCTACCTCCCAGGGTTATTGTGAGCATCAAATGGAATATTTATCAACATAGGGTCTGGCACATAGTAGGCTCTTAATAATTGTTTGTTCTCTTCCTCTCTCCCCACAACCCTCCTTATGGTCCTGGAATTAATGTTCAAAGGATGCTGTAGGTATGAAAGTGGTTCCCAGGCTCCTAAGTCTTTTGTCATAGGGGCCTTTTCTACTAAATTCCCTATTAGAAGGAAAGGTTAAACAGTTTTCCTCTCCTTCAACATGCCCGTAGCCCCTTTCTGTTACTTCTCCTGCAGAGTGCTGGTAATAGTCAGGAAAACCTAATCCCACCTCTGACATTTACAAGTTGTGTCACGCTGAGCAACTCATTTAAACTTTCTGAGGCCCACGCTTTTCACCAACATGATAGTGCCTACCCCACATGGTTGTTGTGAGGAGCAAACAAGCAAATATGTGTAAAACACTTTGTAAACTTTAAAGCATTATAGAAATGTGAGCTGTTATTATATTATAAGAGGGTGGAGCATTGTTGTGAGAGAGGAGATTTGACAAGTGCCCTCAGACACTTGGCACAGGATGTCAAAACCCTGGAAGATTAGAAATGATTTCTCTTAGGGGCAGCTAGGTGGATAGTAGATAGTGGATAGAGCACCAGCCTGGATTCAGGAGGACCTGAGTTCAAATCCGGCCTCAGACACTTAACACTTACTAGCTGTGTGAACTTGGACAGGTCACTTAACCCCATTGCCTAGCCAAGAAAAAAAAAAAAAGAAATTATTTCTCTTAGTCTAACCAGAGTTCTTAACATGCAGCCCTTGTTTTTAGAAATATTTTGATTACTGTATTTTAATAATTATTTCCTTTTGTAATGCTATATATTTTATTTTACATGTTTAAAAACATTATTCTAAGAAGAGGACCCTACGCTTTGTGTCTATGATACGAAACAGGTTACAGATACCCAGTCTAACTTGAATCCTGCATGCTTCAATGCAAAAAACCCATTTCTTATTGTTTGGTCTCTATCAGGGAAAAGGAAAAGTTGACCCTGGTTCTCGACCTGCCTCTCTTATTCAACCCAGGTTTGTTTTCTCCTCCTTCATGAAGACAAGCTCTCCTCATCCAATTCCCTTCCTATTTCTCCACACTCATTGAAGAGGCTCCCTATTCACTTCCATGATCAAATAAAAAAAATCCTTTCTTTGGCTTTTAAATACCATTAAAGATGTGAAGCTCAGCTTAGGACGTGCTAGACCCTTCTCCATCTCTCTCCACTTCTGGAGAGTTTTATGATCCCAATGACAGGCAACTCTCAGCTAGTCAGTCATTTATCCCTTTAAAAAATTATTAAATACCTACGATATAAAAGACATAAAAGTACTGCATGGTATTAGGGAGGATATGACAAATGATGTACACTCTATTCATGAAGAGCTTACAAATTTAATAGATTACAGATGTGGAGCTGGAAGGAATTATAAAGGTCTGGTCCAACCTCTTAATTTTATGGACCTAGAAACTGAGGCCCAGAGGGAGAAAGTGTCTTGCCTAGGTAAGGTCAGTCAGTCATAAATTCCAGAGTAAGGGATTTGAACTAAGGTTCTTGTCTCCAAATCTGAGACTGGTTCAACTGCACCATGAAGACATGTAGCATCAGTAGCTGTGATAAAAGGGACAGTGAGCAAATACAGAAAGAGAAGGCTCTCTATGCTCTGTTTTGTGGATTGTCCAATGCAAAGATTTCCTCCCAGTCTGGTTTCCTTGCGCATTTATCCCTAGAGCCGTTGGTATGTATCCAGGAAATGGGAACTCATCTCAATAGGAGCCAGACCTACCCGGGAAAATAAATATGTTGTGACTAATATGAAAATATGTTTAATAGGAATGTATATGTAGAGCTTATATCAGATTGAATGCCATCTTGGGGACAGAGGCAGGGAGGGAGGGGGAGAAAATATAAACTCAAAAACTTATAGAAGTGATTGTTGAAAACTAAAAATAAATAAATAAATAAATAGAAAACACACACACACACACACACACACACACACACACACACAAGAAAATAAATATGTTGGTCTCTACCCCTGCCAAAGCTATGTAATGCATTCCAAAGTCAAACAGAAATGAACTTTTGAATCCTACGCTGCTTTGGGTCCCGATAAACGAGAGTGTTGACTATATTATGACTCAGTATGGGATCCATTCTTTTCTCTCCTGTCTTGGTTATTTTGGTCTAGATTTCCCCCTGGTGGTTAAAATGAGAAACAGCAAGAATCCTTGAATCGTCAACTTCAGATTTTTAAGAGATACCTTAATGATCGTTCTCATTTTGCAGATGGAGAAAGATAGGCGCAGAGAAGAGAGGGCATCTGCTTAAGGTCCCACAGTGACAGGGTAAAAATCCAGGTCTCCTTAGTCTAGAGTTTTCTCTCAGCCCACCCTGCACATTCAATCTGTTGCAAGACCTATTGATTCCGCCTTATAACATTTCTCATCGTTTGCCCCCTCCCCTTCTCTCTGATGACAAGCCCTCATCACCTTAAACCTGGACTATTGCTACATGCTTGATCTCTTTGCCTCCAGTCTGTCCCCACTCCGGCCCATCCTACACTCAACGGTCAAATTGATCTTAAAGCTCTGGCCTGGGCATGTCACATCCATAGTCAACAAATTTCAGTGGCTCTAGGATCAAACAAAAAGTCACCCCTTTGGCTATTAAAGGTGTTAACAACCTGGCCCCTCCCTACCTTTCCAGTACTCTATGATCCAGTGACACAGGCCTCTTTGCCATTCTTCCCACAAGGTACCCCTTCTCTTAGACATTTTCACTCTCTTTCTTCCATGCTTAGGATTCTATGTCTTCATCTCTGTCTCCTGGCTTCCCTAACTTCCTACAAATCCCAGATGAAATGCCACCTTCTACAAGAAGCCTTTCCCAATCTCCCTTAATGCTAATGCTTTCTCTCTACTGACTATGTACTATTTATTCCATATATACCTTGTTTGTACGTAGTTATTTGCATGTTCTTTCTCCTATTAGACTGGGAGCTCCTTGAGGGACTTTTTTTTTCCTTTCCTTGCCCCCCCAGCTCTTAGCACAGGGCCTGGCACACAGAAGGCACTTAATAAATGCTTGCTGACTTGCCTACACCATAGTTTGTTCAGCTTAAATGTTGTTATGTCCCACATTTTACTCAAAACTTTCTCGCCACCAACCTTTCCAACCTTCATTCACTCACTGTCCACTAGGATTCAGAATCTGCTTTCCCAAAGCCTAGCCCTCTTTCCCAGTAAACTCCCCCATGCTCTTTCTTGGAGGCACTAGTCAAGGTTTTTCCCCAGGGGCCCTGCAGGGATGTGGCTGGGAACCCATGCAATGGTTTTACTCCTTTTCTCTCTCTCACCTTCCCAGTGCCAGAATGGATACAACCCAGGGGTAGGGCTATGCCAAGCTGTGTCAACAAAAGTCTCTAACAACAGAACCCATGCTCTCCTCCCCTTCTCCAAAGGGTTTCCGTGGTGTCGGGGGAGCCGGAGTAGAGACTGAAGTTCCCCACTGGCCCTGAATAGGTAGGAGGAACTGACATCCCCCACCCACCCCCATGCCCAAGGTAGGGCTGACTGGGAGCCCCTTCTGAGTCAGAGTATCTTAGTCTGTCCATTAGCGAACGAATTTAGGGATACAAGGGGGAAAATTCCAGGATATTTGGGTCCCAAGGCTGCACAGAAGGTACAGCCAGGGTGATCGTGGCCAGTAGTTCAATAGAGGGGAGTGTTAGTCCTGGGTCTGGGGGCTCCCTTTATGATCTCTTCAGAGCTTCTCAAGACTCCACTGACAGTGCTTTAGAATCTATCCTTTCCTCTGGGATGGGTTCTAAGGTGGAGGGAGTGAGTGACCTGTAGTCCCTGCAGGACATAAGGACACAGGAAAGAATGCCTTCTCTGGCTTCCAAGGTGCCTAAACAGGAGAGTACAGGGTTGCGATGGAACAGTGGAATATGGACATTTTTCTTGGGAGCTTCAAATTTAAATTGATTCCACCGAAAGGAAGGGGACTGAGTGGTAAACAGCAGATGTTCCACTAATGGAGGGGATAGAGAGATTCTTGGGAAGGCTTCATTGAGGAGGTGGACTTTGGCAGTACAGGTACTAAAGAAAGATCACTCTAGTTCATTTTATAAACTCATTGAATCTCAGAGCTGAAAGGGCACTTAGAGGTAATCTACTGTAACTTCCCACCCCCTGCAGGAATCCCCTCTACAGTATTCCTGACAAGTGGTCATCTGGTCTCTACTTGAATACTTCCAGGGACAGGGAACTCCATACCAATAGCTCTGGTTGTTAGGAAGTTCCTTCTTATCTTCACTGACTCCCTTTGGCTTGGAGGAGGCATAGATGGCACATGCCTTGGACACAAGTCGGCAACAGAAGGAAAGGTTCCTCAGGGCCATGCATGCCCTTCAAGCCACATCTGATCATACCCTACAGGTGGCCAGCCCACTCCTGGAACACCGTAGAGGCTTGGGACTACTCACTGGCCCTCACCTTCACCAACTGGTGCAACAAAGCCAAGGCCTGTGTGTGGAGCTGGATCATGTGGGTCACCTCCTTCGATTCCAGCAGGACCAGCTTCTGAGACAAATCCCTACTCCAGGTGGGGTCAGAGGCTTGCACTGCTCCCTGGATGGTATGCTCTACCTGACCTTTGATGAAGCCCCCTGCATCCAAATCCTTGACCTCTCTGGCCACTCGCTCCACTCTCTGCCTTGCAGCCTGCCAGGGACAGGAGCCTTTGTGTCAGAAGATGTGACTGTGACGGGGTCAGGGCTAGTGCTGGTCAGCAGTCTGGTCCATAGAGCAGTCTATGCCTTCCATCACCTTTCTAAGGCCTCCCAAGGTGAATGGGTGAAAATCTTGACCTTTGAATCCCCAAGAGGGCTGGGAGTGGATGCTCTGGGACGCTTCCTGGTAGCTGACTATGTCTCAGGCTTAGTCCACAGTTTTTCACTGAGCTCATCATTCAAGGCCATCGGTCTGACCACTGTCCCAGGCCTGTGTGGCCCCCGTTATGTGAGTAATGGCCCAGATGGGGGATTTGTGGTGAGTGAAGAGTGTGGAGATGTCCAGCTCTTTGGCCATGCTCATCAGCCACTGGGCTCATTGTGCAGCCGGCTTCAGCACCCATTTGGTAACCCGGCCGGTGTTTGCACTGATGCCCAGGGCAACATAATTGTTGTTGATGAACAGCGAAAAGAAGTAACCCTATTCCCAAGGGCTGGGCCCCCAGTCAGACTGGTATCTAAAGGTCTGCAGAGGCCTACAGGGGTGGCCTGTGCCTCCCGTGGCCGATTGTTGGTAGCTGACAATGGAGATAACTCTGTCAAAATCTTTAAATACCAAATGTAGCCTTTAAGATAGTCTGGAGGGCATAGGGCGGGAGGAGAGGGAGATTCTCTGCTCCAGACAGTAAGGTGAGTACCAGTACTTCAAAAAGCAAGGGACAGGACTCCTGTGTTCTTGTCCTGACTATCCATGCTAGAATGCTCTGCGTCTGGGCCTCACTTTTCCCATCTGAACTGTGAGAAGACTTATTCCAGTTTGCAAAATGTTCTTTCCAAATGGAGTGAGAGGGACACATCACGGAACATCAAACAGCTGTTTGTTGACATGCATCATGTTTCTGGGACTCTCGGCCCTGACTCACAGAAGTAGGGAGCTGAATGGGGTTCACATAGCTCCAGGTAGAGATTCTGGGTCCGAATCCAGCATCAACCAATCAACCAACAAGTCTTTCCACAGTCTCTTATGTGCCCCCTCATGTGCCGTGCTATGTAAAGGGTTGTGGTATTGGGGGTGGGGGAATATAAAACTGGGGGCAGAGAAAGAAGGCAGCAGAGATTCGGTCCCTTCCCTGAAGGACTTCATAGTCTCTGAGGAAGTCGACAACTATGGATATCCATTTTATATGGATATCCATTTTCTTTTTGGTAGACAGTATTTATTTATCATGGGGCAGCTAAGTGGCGAAGTACATAGGAGTGCCAAGCCTGGAGGCAGGAAGACTCATGTTCTTGAGTTCAAATCTGACCTCAAACAATTACTAGCTGTGTGACCCTGAGCAAGTCACTTAACCCTGGCCTCAGTTTCCTCACCTATAAAATGAGCTGGAGAAGGAAATGGCAAACCATTCCAGTATCTTTGCCAAGAAAACCCCAAATAGGGTCACAGAGAATCAACTCCACTGAAAACAACAAAACAACAATTTACTTATCATTTATCTGTTAGATATATAATAAGATCCTTGTCTTAACTGTGATAGATCTTTATCACTGTATCCAAACATGATCATGGGATTTAGAATTGCATGGGACTTCAAAAATCCAATGAAATCTCATTTTACAGAGGAGAAAGCTATCTATAGGACTTAATTTATGCCATAGAAAGTTGAATTTTTTTTCTTATTTCTTACGTGAAGTATTTTGAGGGGATGAAGTTGGCCCCTGGAGTTCAGGGTTTCTTAACCTCTCTTCTGTCAGGGGCCCCTTTGGCAATCTGTTGAATCCTATGGACCCTTTGTCAGAACGATGTTCTTAAATGCATAAAATAATACAGATAAGATTATGAAGGAAACCAATTATACTGAAATACAGTGTAATTTATGTCTTCATCAGGATATCATAAGTTCCAAGTTCACAGAAGCTATCTAGAGATACTCCCCCATCCCCTACCCCAGGTCCATGGACTCTCCCAGCTAAAAATTTCCTTTCCTGTAACAGAAAGAGGACTAGATATAGCGACAGGGGACTTGGATTTCAACTGGGGCTTGGCTACTTACTATGTGACTTCGGGAAAGTCACTTAACCTCTCTATGCCTCAGTTTCCTCATCTGTAAAATGAGAGGTTTGGGTTAGATGGCCTCTTGGGTCCCTTTCAACACTATGAACCTATGACCTCTGGACTTTAGTTTTCTTCATCTCTCAATTGTGAGTGTTGGAGTAGATAATCTCTAAGGTTCCCTCTAATTCTAAATCTTAACAGATTTCAAATTCACAAATTCACCCTCAATTACTGACTCTTCTGTGCCATATCCCCTCTCCATTCATTATGAGAAACATAAACATTAACTAAGAATACCAGGCAGTTCATAAGGGCCATACTGACAATTAGGGAAAGGGAAAGACCACTGTGGGTTGGGTTGGAATAGTCAGGGGCAGCTTCCTGGAGGAGGTAGAAACTGAACTGGCTTCTGATAAGATTTCTCTGGGGTGGGGGGTGTTTGTTGAGGGGGGGTGAATAGCGAGTTATTGTGGGACAGATGACTCCTGGGCCCTGGAAGGCTGGGGTGATTCAGGTAGAAAATCTTGAGAAGCAATAGCTGTGGTCAGGAGAGGGGAACATGTCTGGTGGACGTGTTTTTTCAGCTCATTCGTCCTTGGCTGCTGACCTACAGGAGCAAGCCCTAGATTAGTGTTTTGCCCTAGAGATATTTCTCAACTCCTTGAACATGTTACCAGCCTGACCTTGGAGGGTCAGGTTCAGGAGCAAGTCTCCCTCCACAAGTGTCAAGAAAGTAACTAGTCAAGTTAAAGGCTCTGCCAAAACTTATTGTGTGACCTTATGGAAATTATTTCCTTTCTATGAGCCTTAGTTTTCTCATCTGTAAAACTAGGGGGTTTAGACTCGATGACCTTTAAGGTCCTTTCTAGCTCTGAAATTTTATGTTCTGTATTCTGAGGTTTTCCAGTTCCCCTCACTCTGCCTGTCTGCCATATTAGACCTGAGTCTCCTATATCAACTCTTACCCATTGCCTGGGTCTACCTCCCTAGGAAAATTCTCCAGCTTTCTTATCAGCCCCCAGCTGGCTTGAGGGTAGGTGGGGCCCAATGGAAGACAGGAAGGGAGTTCTGATGGGATAATGACCTGGTTTTCAGCTCATTCAATTTGTCCAAGCTTCTAATGCTGCTGCTCCTCTGGTCCCAACCACAAGACTTACCATTGCTGGAGATTTCCTGGACCCAGCTGATATAAGGTGTGTCTGTGTATTTTTCACTGGGTGGCAGGAAGGAGAGGGAACTTTGGCTAAGAGCAATAGCACCAGGAAATGGAATCCATGTGGATTTAGAGCTCTCTTGTGTATCACAGTTCTCTGGGAGTGGAGGAGCCGTGGGGAGCACTCATGTCTGTAGCATTTGGACATTTACTAGCTGTGTGAAACTGGGCAAACCTTTCTGAGCCTCAGTTTCTTCATCTGTAAAATGTGGAGGCTGGACTTGGCTGACGTCTGACTTTCAGTTTGAATAGATCCATGATCCTATGCTCTTCTTATTCCATCTCTGCTCCCAGACCAAAATGAGTGGCCAAGTGGTTCGCCATCAGGCTAGGTCCACCCTCAGAGCACCTGGCCACTGTATGGAAACTCCAGAAGGTCTAGATCATGGTTGGGGTAGTAACCAATAATATTAATAACTCACATTTTCAAGGTGATTTACAATTTCCTAAGCACTTTCTATGAGGCAGGTGGTACAAATATTAGGAAGCCCATTTTACAGATGAGGAAACTAAGGGGGTAGAATTGGGATTCAAACACAGGTCTCTTGACTCCACATTCATGTCTGCACAGTACAGGGTCCCCTCTATTCTTCAGTCTCACTGTCAAGGTTAGACATGGAGCTCATTGCAAAGTCTTGGGCAGGGGAGGATTTGGATCTGAATTAAATGTTAAATAGTGAGATGTGTCATAAACCCTTTTGGGAGTACTCAATGTCCTTTAAATAAAGGGGGCATAAAAACGGTGTTTTGTTCTCCAGTGGTCACTTCTTTGGATCTTACAGAGGCTTAGAGCAGCTGTTGGGTTGGGCCTTCCTCCTGACAATCTTCGGGTAGCATTAGGTACTGATGTGGGGTGGGGTGATTATCAGCAGGGTCAGAGCACAGGGAGGATCTAGGGAGGATCCTCTTTCCCTCCCTCCTCCACCCTAGGGAAGTCTCCCCATGCCTTCTGTCCTGAAGTAACACGAAAGAGAACATGGAGCAGATGAAGTAGACAGAATTATAAACTAGAGCTTGAGTACTATGGTCTACTAAACATCCCAAAGAAAACAAAAGGTATATCCTATGAAATGACATATACTTCCCCTATAGAAGTGGTCATTTTCAGGATAAGAGAGAAATCCAAAGGATGGACTGAGCTGGGGAAATGGTGAATATTTTAGAAGGCTGACCTTAGCAGGAGTTCCTCCTCTTTCTCCTCTAAATGGGAATGGACAGAAGTTATGACTGACCTTTTAACTTAGCTCCAGACTGATGCCTAAATCCATCCACAGCTTAGGCTGACCCCAAAATTTATCCATAGCCTTGACCCTAACCACAGTAGACCTTGAACTTCATCCATAAATTAAGCCGTAACTCCAGCTACAGACCAACACCCTAAATCTGGCCTTGTGTCTGTGACCACTGACTAAATGAGCAAGGAGCTATGATCCTAGCAGAAAAGAAGGATACAGCATCATTATCCACACTTTCCTTCCTCCTCTTCCTTGTGGCCCTGGAAAATTATTTGCCAACTGGTGATTAGGAAGGCAAATGTGAGGCTTTAGGGGGCAGTCTGGGTTTTGGGGTCACTCTGGGATAGGATTTTGGGCAACTAAATGGCACAGACGATAGAGTGCCAGGCCTGGAGTCCGGAACATGGACTTTAAATCCAGCCTCAAACCATTACTAGTTGTGTGACCTTGGGCAAGTCACTTAACTTTGTTTGCCTCAGTTTCCTCATCTGTAGAGTAAGCTAGGAAAGGGCAAACCAGTATTTTTGCCTAGAAAACCCCAAATGGGGTCACAAAGAGGGGGACACAAAACAACTAAACAACTCGGGTAGGATTTAGGAGTCAGTCTGGGGTTGAGTTTTGGGGTCAGTCTGGGGCTGGATTTAGGAACGCGACCGGGGCCAGGGTGAAACTAAGAGACCTCTGTAGAGATTCCACCAAGCACCTGGGGTGGGGGTGGGGGGCTCCCCTGAGTGGGCCCCGGAGATGAAGGGTTGGGATGACTCTTTCAGGGTTCCTCTTGCCCCATCCCCTCCCTGATCCAAGGCTAAGCGGCCTTTCCCTTGAGGATGGGGACTGAACCCGAGGCGGAATGACAAGCGCCTTCTGGCCGGGCTCCGCAGCTCTGGCTCAGCCCACTCTCCCCAACGTGGCCGAGAGCGGAGCGGAGCGCCGAGCGCCGGCGGAACGTTAGAGCCGAGAGCCGCGCGCGCAGCCGAGAGTCTCTGGGGGAAGGACCCACCGCGTAGTCACTGCCCGGCAACGGGCGGAAATGGGGATCCTGTCGGGAGGCGCGGCAGTTACGGGGCAAGGGCAGCTCGGGGCCCCGCGGAGCCGCCGCCTGCAGCCCGAGGGCTCGGCCCCGGGAAGCCGGTGTGTACACCTCGCCGAGCCGGGCGGACTGGGGCGGGCAGGGGCGGAGGGGCAGCCCCGGGCCCTGGGCCGCACGCTCGAGGTGGGGACGATTCCAGGGCTAAGCGGGTTCCTGGGGAGGTCGCGCTGACGCAGTGGGGGCGGCTCGGGGCCGGCCGGGCTTCGGAGCCCGGACCCGGAGCAAGGGGCTTGGGGACTGGACGCCGTGACCGGGAGGGGTCGGGAAAGGCTTCCGGCCGTCCTACTCTGCCATCGATTGGCGCTGTGACCTTGGTGGCTGGACGGGAAGAATCTGGGACTGGGGAGCCTGGGTTCGAGTTCTGGCTCTGCCACTTACTAGCCGTGTCGTCTTGGACGAGTCCTTCCCCATTCCTGGAGCTCAGATTTCTGCCGTATAAAATGTAGAGTGTTGGACCAGATCAGGGGGTCCCAAAGTTTTTTGTTCCGCAACTCCTTTTCAACAATTAAAAAAAAAAGGGTTGTGATGATTTATTTATTTTAGATGGAGGTTTATTCATTAAGTGCTTACAATAATAACTTTTGTCCCCAAAAGAAAATATGTTTTGTATATATTTAATATAATAAATTCATTATATATACTATATAATTATATGTATACAGTTATAAGACATATTTTACACCGATGAGTATGAAAATTCTGAGTATTAAATTATAAAACTAGTTTTAAAATAGTTGCAAATATTTTATGTGGGATTTTCTGTAAAAATTAAAATAACCTAGAAAAACTTAATCCTTGCTTTTATTTACAATACTTAGTATTAAATTTGTTTTACAAATTGTTGAATATACATAACATTTTTAGTGAAATAAGTTACAACTTGGAATATGTCTAACATGATAATCATGTTGTTCAGTCATGCCCAACTCTTCATGACCCCATTTGGGGTTTTCTTGGCAAAGATACTGGAATGGTTTGCCTTTTCCTTCCCCAGCTCATTTTACAGATAGGAAACTGAGGCAGATAGGGTTAAGTGACTTGCCCAGGGTCACACAGCTACTAAGTGTCTGAAGTCAAATTTGAACTCAGATCTTCCTAATTTCAGGCAGGGCACTCTGTCCACTTAGACACCTAGTAATCATACATAAACTTAGTTTTGGTGGTGGACTGTTTTTATTTGAACAAAGGTTTACAATATTTGGCTCAAATAGCAAAGGGAGAGGATATATTTTAAGACAGCTGGGCAATTGTTTACTGTAACAATGACAGAATTTTTAACGTGAATCCCTTGGACTCTAGTTGCAATCCCCCAAGAGGTTTTGAAACTACTAAATGGGAACCCCTGTACTAGGTGATCATTAAGGTCCCTTCCAGCTCCAGCAATCTCAGAGTTATGGGAATTTCAGTCTTTCTGGCCCAACACATATACCTGACAGTGGCTTTTGCTTTAAAGACCTCCAAGACAAGTGTGCTTCTGGACTGCTGTAATTGTTAGGAAGTTTTTCCTTACTTTAACACTGTTTGCCTTTTCCATCAAAAATTTTTAGCTGCTAGCCATGGATTGCCTCCTTTCCCTTTCCTGGGCCTTAATTTCCTTGTCCAGTCAAACAATGGTAGCGTTGGAAGGGACTCTGGAGATCATCTGGACCAACTCATTTATTTTACATAGTAGGAAACAGAATCCCAAAGAGAACTTGCTTTGCCAAGATCACAAAGCAAGCCAGTGGCGTGAGCCTGGTCAAAAACCTAAGTTTCCTCTTTTGGAAAGTTCAGGGAAGTTTCCGCTAATGTCTCTCCGCTTTTGAGAAGATTATTTTAATTCTGGAGGATTCCTACATATAATCTGGAGCCATGATATTAGGTATACTCTAGAGCAGAGTAGTCAAACACACAGTTCCTAGACCATATTGGCCTGCAACACTCAGAACATGCAATTAGGAAGTATTTAGCAAAAGAAATAAAAATACATAGATGACGTTAATATGTCTTTTTCTAAGGTAATGTGCTGCCCGAAGGGTTGCTATTTGAGTTTGACACCACTGCTTTTGAGCAAGTTTCAGAATTTAGCAATAACAATAACAACAATAATAATAACTAACATTTATGTAGCACTTACTATGTGCCAGACACTGTGCTAAGGGCTTTATAATTAAGATTTATGGCCTCAGACCAAACACTTGACACTTACTAGCTGTGTGACCCTGGGCAAGTCACTTAACTCCAATTGCCTAAAACAAAATAATAATAATAATAATTAAGATTTATTCTGAGCTTAATTTAAAATAAAAGGTTTTGATGAGGGGCAGCTGGGTGGCACAGTGAATAGAGTACCAGCCCTGAAGTCAGGAGGACCTGAGTTCAAATTTGACCTCAGACCAAACACTTGACACGTATTAGCTGTGTGACCCTGGGCAAGTCACTTAACCCCAATTGCCAAAAAAAAAAAAAAAAGTTTTTGATGCCTTTTTTTTTACATTACCTTAATTTCCCCCAGTATCCTTCCATCTCCCCTGCCCAGAGAGCCCCTCTCTCTATTTTTTTAAGACAAAAGAAAAAGAAAATAAACCTGATCAATACATTGAAAAAGTCTGATAATATGTGCAGTGTACCTCCCATCTCTGCATGGGGTGGGGGTGGGGAGGTCTTCTCATATCTCTTATTTCCAGGCATGCTTATTCTTTGTAATTTTCCAACATTCACTTTTGATTTTTTTATTTGGTTGTTTACATTGTTGAAGTCCTTGTGTATGTTGTTTTCTTGACTCGGCTTGCTTTGCTCTGCATCATTTCATGTTCATTAGTTCATGAATCGTCCCATGCTTCTGTATACTCTCCGTTAATATTTTGTTACATTCACTTATCAGTTTGTTCAGGCTGCTATAATCAGTGGGCGTCTGCTTTGTTTCTGATTCTGTGCTATCACAAAAAATACTGCTTATAAATTTTTTAGTGTATATGGAGACTTTCTTATCAAAGGTCTCCTTGAGGTATAAGCCTAGTAATGGAATATCTGGGTCAAAGAGTATAGACATTTTAGTCACTTTATTTGCATAATTCCAAATTGATTTTCAAAGTAGTTATATTGATTCACAGTTGCTCTAACAATGCACTACTGGACCTATCTTCCCACAGCCCCTCTATAGCATTGAGTGTTCCCATCTTTTATTATCTTTGCCAGTTTTCGGGGCTAAGGTCAAATTTCAGGGTAGTTTCAATTTGGATTTCTCTTATTAGTAGTGATTTGTAGTATTCTTCCCCATGGTTGTTAATAGTTTGTAAGTCTTCTTGTTTGTTAATATTCATTGATCACTCTTCTACTGGGCAATGGATTTTGGTATATATG
>NW_020954548.1:4935-163739 GCF_900497805.2 Vombatus ursinus | reverse complement strand
GGGACACCCTGTATTATTCTTGAATTCTAAATCCTTATCAGAGAAATTTGATAAAGATATCTTCCTCCCATTCAACAACTTCCCTTCTTCTTCCAGGTGAGTTAATTTGGTGTGTGCAGGAGCTGTTCAGTTTGATGTAATCATAGTTCTCTCTTTTATCTCTAATTGCACCTCCTTCAGGTAGCTGTGAAAGCTATATGATCTACTTCTCTTCTAATTTTTTTTATAGTATGATCTTTAATATTAAGATTACACATCCATTTAGAATATATTGTGGAATATGCAGTAGTTTCAGGTATTGGTCCAAGTTTAATTTCTACCAGACTGCTTTCCAGTTTTCCCTGCAGCTTTTTACTAAGTAGGGAGTTTTCTGCTAAATAACTTTTGTTTGCTGGTTTATTGAACACTGGGTTATTGAGTTCCTGATTCTTCCTTGCCTAGTCTATCCAGAGCAGAATTTAAGCTAGGATTGATACTTGAATCCTGATGGTCTCCTCAGGATTGGCTGGATGACCTCTAAGGCCCTTCTAAGAAGAAATAAGAATCAAAAGAGAGTGTCAGGTATGATCCCGAAGAATTTGTGGCTTTGCTGGTATGTATTTGCAGACCTGAAGGGTGCTTGCCTAGATCTCAGAAAGACTTAGCATGTTATCATACAGCCTGATTTGAGACAATTCCAACCCTGTTCAGTAGGGGGAGCTTAATTCTTCTCTATTTACTCTCTAATTTCCTTGGTATGGTGTTGAAGTAGGAAAGCTACTTAGTGCCAATGGCAGGTATGAGACTAAAATTGTGATTTGGACACACATCCCCAACGAATTTTCATGTGAAAGTAGTGTCAGTGACATCATTCATAATTGAGGTGTTGATTTGGAAGCAAATGATTCTAAAACCTAGTGCTAGTTGGTAGAGAAAATGAAGTCCTGTGTGAGCAGAAAAGTCAAAGTTTGATAAGAGTTTAAAGTAGCAACAACCCCTTGTAGAACATACCTAATTTTCCTGTGTGGTGAGTCAATTCTTGTTGAGCCATCGATAGATGGTATAAAGACGTGCTTGCTTTACCCCTTTTAGATCTCCCCCCCATCTAAAATTGAAGTAAGAGAAAAGTTTTAAAAATAGATAATATTATAGTAGTCTCTACTAGCCTTGAAATGCCTGACATTAATGGAATTTATTTTATTGGAGACTTTTACTCCACTGGAGTTTAAGTTTCTCAAAGGTATGGAATGTTTCTTTTTTTTGTCTATATCTCCCCAGCACTTAGCAGCAATACCTTACACATGATAGGCACTGCATAAGTCTTTGGTAAACTGAAGTTTTTTGTTTGGAAATGTATTTTAGATCCATAGCTAGAGGGCATATTGTGACAGCTTTGGCCTAAATGCAAGATTGGTGATTTAACTCCAGGTCTGAGATAGTTGGTTACTGAAGGAAAAGTTTCAGGTCTTGATTTTGAGGCAGTAACTTGAAGTGCTGTCTATGCTTCATGTTTAGTATTACTGTGTAGCTGATATAAAGGCATTTCACAAACCTGGCCATTAGCCCTCATAGCAGAAGACAAAGTCATCCTCCAGGGAATAAAGTAGTCCAGACTGTGTCTTTCCTGTAGTTAATTATTGTTCCTTTGTCTCCTGCTTTTGCCATCAGAAGATAGGTTGAGCTTGAAGTTTATTCTGTTACAAGGTTAATTTTTTGCTGCTCTAATACCAGTAAATCAGATTTTAAAATTAGTTTACTTTGTACAGTACTTTTTTAAACTATTCTTCAAAACTAGGTATGACTACTGGATACAAGTTATATTCATTCAGTAAAGTACATAAATACAGAATGTTGTTATTTTCTTCCTGAAGTAATAGGATGGGGGGGGTGGTTTAGAGAATAATAATAATTTTTTAAAACTACATGATTATTGGAAATGAACTTTTATTTATATCAAGAAGGGCAGTTAACAGTGAAGCTTACCTAAAAGCCTGGAAAATGACCATGTGGTGCTCATTATTGTGTTAATTGCTAACTGGCTCCTTCCTGAACATTTATTTGTTTCTCTGGGGCTCTGGGGCTGGAGTAGAAGGTGTAAGAAAACTCCTGGTTTGGTAAGGTAAACCTTTTTCTTGTGGTTGTGTTTGGTGGGTGGCTCTCAAGGGAATCAGTTGTTTGGGCTGTGAGAGGGGTTGATTGAGTTTTTTATGCAAGGAGAACCTGGATTTTTTTCAAAGTAGATTTTCAGAAATGTTCCTTAATGTTCTTTACTGATTTTTGTTTGTTACTGATTTATGGTAGTGTTAAAGGTTTGTTTTTTTTTTAACTCATTTTTTGCCAAGATTACTGAACTAATTTCTCTTTCTTTCTTTCCAATAGTTTTGTTTTGTTAACTTTTTTCTTCCATCTCCAGGCCCCTTCTGCCCAGAAGCACAGACTTACTAGGGGCAGGGGTGTCGGGGGAGGTTTGGAAAGGGAAGCTAGTAAGTAATAGTGAGAACCATTTGGCTTTATTTATTTGTTTCTCTGTTGTGCCGGAGCAGGAATAGAAGGGGTTGGAAAACTGCTAGTGATTTGTAAGGTCATTTTTCTTGTGGTTGTGTTTGGTAGGTGCCCCCACAAAGGGAAGCTGACCAAGGGGCTGTGAACGGGGGTCGGCTTTAGCTTGCCATCCTTGACACTTGTGTAGTTGCAACTTTGTGAAGCATAGATATAGGATATCATATATGTTATGTGATAGCATATGTGATATATACATACACACACATATACATGCGTGTGTGTGTATAAAATAGTTGAAATAGTTGTAGGAACTGTAGCTGGAAAGGGAAAAGAAAATCTTTCAAGAAAACACTAAGTAGTCTGTCTGTCTTTTGGTACATGGTTCTGTTGCGGTCTGAGAAGTTGAGACCCCTCAAAGACTGAAGTACCGAACGGGGTCGTCTGGAATGAATTCACAGACTCAGGCGTTCTTTAAATCACAGTGGCAAAGATTTATTGTTACGCTTTTCGGAAGGCAAGGATTCTTAAGGAGCCTGCAAAAGACTGAGGATGGAGCTGGGGTTTATATGGAAAAGAGCATGGGAAAGGAATGTCAGGGGTACTGATTAGGTAATCCAAAGGTCCAGGTGTCTTTAGGAGCTATGGATGGGAAAGTACAGGGAGTATACCAGACAAGGAGGGAGATGACAGAAGTATGGATCTTGGGAGTCTGGCAGGAGGAAGACTCCTTGGGCCAGCCAAGGACAAAACTCCTTGGGCTGGGCAAGGCACACCTCTCCCTCTGTCTTGATGAGAGAATGCTCTGCAACAAGGGAAAGGTTTCTCACAAGACAGGAACTTACTAAGGAATTGGGAGGCTTCCAGAGACATGATCTGAGGGCTGGGGCCTGAGCAGCCCAGCACTCTCTCACCCAGCTTTGTGTAGCTGCACCAGGGAAAGAGATAAGGGTCGTGCTGGGACCCACGCATGAGTAACTTCTAGGTACAGTGTCCTTGGGCTGGGGAGTGGTTGTCAGAGACAGTGTTTCTGAGACTAGGGAGAAATTAGGGTCCAAGTGCAAGCACCCAAGCACCCCATCATTCCCCCCTTAAACAGATGGGACCCAAAAGCTTTTGGGGTGAGGAACAAAGGTCTCAGCTTCTGAAACTGCTTCCTGCTGGGACTGGGTGTAGAGCTGTCCCTGCCTTGCGGGGTCCCTCCATTCAAAGGGTTGGTGCTTTCGCCAGTGTACAGGACTTGGCCGATGCCAGGTCCAGGGGGTGATGGGTTGTGGTCTCAGACAGAGGTTGGTACCCAGCCTGAGCAGTCATCTGGAAGTGGAGGGCACTGAGCCTGGAGGAGACAAATCTGACAAGAAGATTAAGCAGACAAGGGCCAAAAAGAAGTAAAAAGAATATAATCAAGAGTGTATAAGAATAATAGTTAACATAGAAGGAAGCCAGGATCCCCAAGAAGAGGATGACCCTGGTGTATTAAGGTTTTCATGGATGTCTCACATCCAGGTGACTTTCTCTAGTCCTCCTGAGCTCCACCTGTTGAGAGTTGTTAATATACATACAGCAGGAGGTGTTTGCCAGGGAATCCAGAGGTTGCTGAATGTCCCCAAGACTATAAGCTGTGTCATTTGCCAATTGGTGAATTGTCCCGGTTAGGTTTGAAAGAATGAACTCATGTTGTAAATGTCCATACCAAGGCATGAGATAGTTTGTTCCCTTTTTAAGGTATCAGAGAACATTGTCCCAGAACCCATGCTTTACTCTTGTTAGGGTGGAGGGACTAGGTGTAGTAATATTGAAAATGGTCATGGGGGTGCCAAAAATCCATGGGAGCACACACCAAAATCCTTATAAGGTGTTAAACATTGGGTGGCTAGAACAACAGCCCGGGGGTTTTGCCAAATAGTGGCATTTTGCTTTACTTCTTCCCCAGAATCTTCACCACCTAGCCCACCCATCCCACAAAGGAAGGAATATTCCTTAGGGGCACAGATGGGGCCTGTTTGTAAAAGGTTCTGAGCATAGATGCCCCATGGATCAGTATGATTACATGCTAATATTCCAGGTAGAAGAGAAACTTTCAAAAGATCAACAGGAGTGTTATACCTCGAAGGGGGCTGTAGCATTGTGTGTCAACTAGGGAAAGAAAGTTAAATAGGGAGAGCCTTCTGGGAGAGTGGCAGGAGGAATTCGGTCATAGGTGCAAGTAGGGAGTGTTCCCTCAGAACAGGTGGTACAACTGGCAGAGGTAAAGTTCTGGGGACGCTCATCACTGTAGGCGTCCTTACAGGTTGTACAAGTCAAGAGACCAACAGAGACATTTACAGTCCCTCCCCTGACAGCGGTCTTTACCCATACAGTGGCCATAGAGCTTGTCTCCCAAGGGAGGGAATAATTCCCTATTGAGAAACAGGGTGTTGAGATGGAAAAAATTTCCCGTAAAGGAGCGGCCAGTACAAAAGGGGTGGCAAAGACCTCTGAGGTGGTTACATTAGGGAGGGGGTTTCTTGTAAAAACTGCCTTAAACAAAAGAGGTTCCTAGCTTTAACCTCACAACTGAACAGATGCTCAGTTTTGTTCCACAACCTTGTTTATCCTTCTCTAATTATACTTCAGAAATTGAATCTTTTACATATTATAAATTCAAACACTGATTTTATTCTTACTTAAGCCATGGGATGACTACACATATTATAAATTCAAACACTGATTTTACTCTTACTTAAGCCATGGGATGACTACAAATTCAGATCAAAACAGCAGTATCTCACATACTTACATTGTCCTCATGTCTTTTACTGACTACTTGCTCTGATCATAGAAATCTGCTATAAAAGGAAAAGGCAGGGACATGTGATATACCAAATATGACAAGATAGAATATCCTTAACTCTGTTTGAATTCATATAAGAGTCACAGTTCTCCAATCATACAGTATCAATTCCACATCCTAGCCAGACTCAGGAATAGTCAGGTGGGAAACATTCCTTCTCAAAGAAACATAATGGGGAAACTGAGCCAGGAGGATCCCATCCTAGATTGAGGCTAAGATTGTCCTCACAGCTTTTTCCCAAATGCAGACCTCCACCTGTTATCAGTACAGGATCACATTCCCTCTGAGTAGCTTGTGACATTTCTCTGAGATACTGATTTAATGCAGACAACTATACCCAAATTCAAACTCAAAACAAAATTGTTTATAGTCCCAAGAACCTTTTACCTGAAACAGTGAGTTTCACTAATCACAGCTTAAAGCCAGATACAGTTAATTTTACTCTCATGGAGATGCAATAAGCAATAAAAATTTACCAGTACTCACATACATAAGAGATTTCACTTAACATCTTTCCTTCTCAAATTTAAACTTGTCCTGGTATAAAAACCAGTCATTAGAAATCATTTCTATACTCTTGCAAATTCTCAGCAAGTTAAGTTCATTGTTTAGGAACTCCATAACCCAAACAAGTTATTTTCTCAGGGCAGATGACCTTGCCCACACAGATGGTTTCCAGGGACCTTAGCAAGTTTACAAAATAAGGGGAATTGTACCCCAGGGAGGGGCTGATCCTGGTGCCCCTGCTTGCCAACCCCTGTATCCCAAGGAAGACTGTTTTGAATGGGCAGAACCAAGCTGGATAAGGCTTTTACCCAATCCGCTCCTTTTCACATACGGTAATCAATTAACAGTTCTAGGTTTTAACCTTAAAACAGTAACTTCAAATAGCTTAGTTAACAATCTTACAACTTTCATAAGTGATAGTCAAATTGTTTTAACTATAAGCCCTTCTTTAATTACAGGTAAAGGTGGAAATACCTGGTTTTCTAAATGGCAGTTATAAAACATTTTAAGACAGGGTTAGCAGGGCTGACAAAATAACATAACTGGTTTTACACAATTTTTCCACCATCCTTTAGTTTCTTTAAATTCACATTTTAATAATATCCGAATTATGAAAAGCTGCTTGACATAACTCTACAAAAGTTTACCAATTTGAAACAATACTAGATGTTTAAAACTTAAAACAAACACATTACCAATCAGGTGACTCCAATTCTATTGAATGCATTTCCAAATTTCCTTACTGAGAAAATCAGGCATCTCTTTACCATTGGCATTGTATACTGGTCACATCTAATTAAGGAACTAATAATATTAGTAGTTAACATTTATAGTGTCTGCCCTCTGCCAGGCATTGTGTTAGGCACCTTCCAATCATGTGAGATAAACTGAGGTAATTTGCTTAATGTCACCCAGTTAACAAATTTCAGATCCATACATTTTCCCAATTTGCCTTAGTGCCAAACAGTATAATAAATTCTGACTTAAGCATTAAATTAAAAGCATCCCATTTCATTTAAAATATTACCAGAATGAATTCAATTACCTTTTGGTTGTGTTCGATACACAAAAACTTTTCTCTTTTACATGAGGCAGAAAAGATTAAGTGCTACCTCTCTTTTTGATCTGAGGGGAAAAGATTCCCCTTTTCTTTCTTGTTTTTCGCTCCACATTCAAAACTTGGCCAGAGTTAGAATGTAAAGAGAGAGAGAGAATTTTTTCCTCAACAATTCTCCAAAAGTTTCCAAATCTTTTATTCTCAAAGCCTCTGTTCACACTGTTCGTGCAAATAGCTTATGCTTTTCTTTCTACCCATACTTTTCTCATTCCTACATGCTTAAACTTTCTTGCCTTTCTTTCTACCTACTTATCCCTCTGATGGACTTTGATTAAAGTCCTTTTAAAACTGCACATATCTTATTTCTTTCTAATTCTGACCTAACACTTCAAGGATCCTTCTTGACTTGCCTTTTACCAAT
Source organism: Vombatus ursinus (assembly GCF_900497805.2). Classification (NCBI taxonomy): domain Eukaryota; kingdom Metazoa; phylum Chordata; class Mammalia; order Diprotodontia; family Vombatidae; genus Vombatus; species Vombatus ursinus. The sequence goes on along the minus strand of NW_020954548.1, from coordinate 156,443 downwards.
CATATAACCTAAATAATAAAGTATTTTTCTCTCTTTCTCTCTCCCAAGAGAGGCTGCTGTAATTAGGGAGGGAGAGGGGGAGAGAAAGAAAGCGGCTTTCCAAAGTCCAGCTTCAGCCTTGGGATGCTACTCTTGCTACCTGGCTGCAAAGGGTGTCAGATTACACACAGACAGTCACTCACACCACACAGACACAAACACAGAACAGATACTTGGTAATGACAGGGAGACTCCAAAAGCTCAGAGAAACTTGTCAGAAATCCCCTGTGCAAATCAGACATTTTTTTTCATGGTTCTCCAGATCTTATGGAGACCAGGCAAAATTTTCCTTAAGGTCTTGGAGACTGAGCTTTCTCCAGTTATGTAAAAGATAACCTAGGGGCAAATCTCAAGGTGTGGAGGGAGATTGGCCCATCCTCTTTGCCTATAAGCCTTAAAAAAAAGGACTTGCTCCTGTAGTCTAATCGCCTTGACCAGTGTCCTGGTGAGGGAGAAAAAACCCACAGATGAAGGTAAAGGCGAGGGTGGGGAGCATATTTCCAGATATGGAAGAGATGGCCAGTGCAAAGGCACAGAGATGGGAAATGAGGTGTTTGGTATAAGGAATAGAGAGAAGGCTAGTTTGGCTGGATTGCAGGAATGGAACCAATATCCAATGAAGCTGGTTGTGTTGGATTTTAAAAGTTAAACCGAGGAATCAATTCTTTATTTTAAAGGCAATGGAAAGCCATTGGAGTTGAGGGAGTAGAAGAATCACTTGGTCAGATCTTTGCTTAAGGAAGATTACTTTTAGCAGCAGGATATAGGATAGACTGGAGAGGTGCAAGACTTGTGTCAGGGAGACTTATGAGGAGACTATTGCCGTACTCTAGGTAAGAAGTGCTGGGGTCCTGAACTAAGGTAGTAGCTATGTGAGTGGAAAGAAGAGGTCGGATATGAGAAATACTGTGAAAGTAAAAATGCAAGATTTGGCAACTGTCTAGAACTATAGGGTGAGGGAGAGTGAAAAGTTGAGATTAATGTCAAAGTTACCAAGACTGAAGTATGGTGGTGTCTTCAACAGAAATAAGAAGTTTGGAAGTGGGAAGGGTTTAGGAGGAAAGGTAATGAGTTCAGTTTTGAGCATGTTGAGTTGAAGATGTCTCTGGAACATCCTGTTTGAAATATACAATAGGCAATTGTGGATGTGAGACTGAAGTTCACAGGAAAAACTATCTGGATATACAGTCTACAAGTCATCTGCATAGAGGTTACAATTAAATCAAACACAGCAAATAGGTTGAAAAGGATGAGAACTGAGAAAAGACCTTCAGATTAGACAATTAAGAGATCATTGATAATTTTGGAGAGGATACTTTTAGTTTAGTGATGAGGTCAGAAGACAGATTGAAAAAGATTAAGGATTGAGTGAGAGGAGAGAAAATAGGAGCAACTTTTTCCAAGAACTTTGGTTAAGAAAGAATGGAGAGTTATAGGATGATAGCTTGAGGGGATGGTGGAGTCTAGTGAAGGATGGATGACTTGGAAAAGTCTGAAGGCAGCAAGAAAGGAACTAGTAAATAGAAAGTGCAGATTCAGGAGAAAAGGATGATTGCATATGCATTTTGCTAAGGGAGATAGGAGGAGATGGGTTCAAGGGCACATGTAGAGATGTTGGCCCTGGCAAGGAAAAAAAAGGCCTACCTCTTTTAGCAGAGGAGAATGGGAAATTATGTCAAGGGGTTTTAAAATGAAAAGAAGAGGAAAAGAGGAAGATCATGTTGAATAGCTTCAATCCTCTCAGTAAAGTAAGAGGTGGGTCCTTAGCTGGGGGTGGAAAGAGGTAGAGTTGTGAAAGATCTGAGGAGGGAAGAGAAGGCTTGGAATATCTCCTGTGGGGAGTGAGATAAAGAATAAATTAGGGAGGAATAAAAGAACTATCTTGCTGAAGTGAGGCCCCAGTTGAGGTTGGATAATATAAAATTTTTTAAATTGTTTTTTAATTTGGTTTTCATCTTTTTTTAAATAAAGCATTTATTTGATAACATGAATTTGCAGTGTGCCCAGTTAGCATTATTATGAGATTTATTCCAGCTGTATTGACTAGCTAGTGAATAGGATTGGAAGACATAGATGGTCAGAGTAATCCAGGGCTGAAGTTTTGTAAATTGTAAGCTGGCTTCTCTATGACTGTGTCAGAGGCTTGATTTGAACCCAGTAACTATAAGCCCAGAACTTTCTCTACTGCTTCTACAAGGCAGCCTCTAAAAGGGCATTTTCTAATAATGAAATTCATCTGGAAGAATAAAAGATTAAGAATATCAAGAGAATTAATGAAAAAAAATGTGAAGGAAGATGGCCTTACCATAACAGATCTCAAATTTTATGAAGTTGTAATCATCAAAACAATCTGGTATTGGCTGAGAGATAGAGAGGTGGGTCAGTGAAATAGATTAGGTACATTATACACAGTAGGTGATAACTATAGTTTGATAAACACAAAGATCCCATCTCTTGGGGGACAAGAACTCACTGTTTGACAAAAACTTCTGGGAAAACTGGAAAGCAGTTTGGCAGAAACTAGGTATAGATCAACATCTCACACCATCTACCAAGATAAGGTCAAAATGGTTATAAGATTTAGACATAAAGGGTGATACTAAGAGCAAATTAAGGGGGTATGGAATAGTCTACCTGTGGATGAGGGAAGAATTTATGACCAAACAAGATAAGGAGCATTACAGAATATAAAATGGATAATTTTGACTACACTAAATTTAAAAGGTTTTGCACAAACAAAACCAGTGCAGCAAAGATTAAAAGGAAAGCAGAAAACTGGGGGTAAAATTTTATAGCAAGTTTCTCTGATAAAGGCCTAATTTCTCAAATATATAGAGAACTGAATCAAATTTATAAGAATATAAGTCATTCCCCAATTGATAAATGGTCAAAGGATATGAACAGGCAGCTTTCAGATAAAGAAATCAAAGCTATCTATAGTCATATGAAAAAATGATCTATATCACTATTGATTAGAGAATTGCAAATGAAGTGTACCACCTCATGCCTAATGGATTGACTAATGACAAAAGGAAAATGACAAGTGTTGGAGGGAATTTGAGAAAATTGGGACACTAATGCACTACTGGAGATATGAACTGATCCAGCCATTCTTTTGTGTGTGTGTATGGGGGGGGGCAATTGGGGTTAAGTGACTTGCACAGGGTCACACAGCTAGTAAGTGTTAAGTGTCTGAGGCCAGATTTGAACTCAGGTCCTCCTGATTCCAGGACCAGTGCTCTATCCACTGCGCCACCTAGCTGCCCCGATCCAACCATTTTTGAGAGCAATTTGGCCAAAGGGCTGTGCATACCTTTGACCCAGCAATACCACCAGTAAAAAAGAAAGAAAGGGAAGGAAAAGAACATATATATATACACATACAAAACTATATACCAAAAAAAAACCAACCTCTTTTTGTGGTGACAATTAGAAATTGAGGGGATGACTATCATTTGGGGAATGACTGAACAAGTTATGGTATGTGTTTGTGATGGAATACTATTATGCTATAAGAAATGACGAACAGGATGCTTTCAGAAAAACATGGGAAGACTTACATCAACTGATACAAAGTGATGTGAGCATAATCAGGAGAATATTGTACAAAGTAACAGCAATATTGTAGGATGAACAACTGTGAATGACTTCACTTTTCTCAATAATACAGAGACCTAAGACAGTTCCAAAGAACTTAGGATGAAAGATGCTATCCACTTTCATTGAAGGAATTGATAGTGTCTGAATGTGGATTGAAGCATACTGTTTTGTTGTTTTTTTTTTTACTTTTTTTATTCTGTTTTCTTTGACAACATGACTAATATGGAAATGTGTTTTGCATGACTGCACACGTTATAGGTTACAATCTATATCACATTACAATGGGAGGGAATTTGGAATTCAAAATTTTTTTCAATAAATAAGGGCGTTTTCACCTGCCCATTAATAATAGCCCATATTTCTATAGTGCTTTTTGATTTATAAGTACTACCTACTCCTTCTTCTACACCCTTGTAAAGAAACAGGCTCCAAGACAGGAGGTAACTTGTCCAAAGCCAGAGTAATAAGTGATAGAGCCTGGTCTTGTGCTGACTTCCAGTTTAGTGTTCTTTCTACAGCATTACAACGCCTTTCCAAAATGAGCAGTAAAAGACAAATGTGCACTAAATTCTCCTATTTCCTATTGCCTCCTTATCTTATCCATGTACTTATGGGAATTTGCTGGGGCAGCTAGGTGGTGCAGTGGATAGAGCACCAGCCCTGGAGTCAGGAGAACCTGAGTTCAAATCTGTCCTCAGACACATAATACTTCCCAGCTGTGTGACTCTGGGCAAGTCACTTAACCCCAATTGCCTCACTTAAAAAAAAAAAGGAATTTGCTGTCTTTTACATAAGATGACACTGTATAATTCAACAGTTACTAAGTGTCTACTATGTGTAAAGTTCTGTGTTAGTTGCTGAAGGGGCTATAAAAATGAGACATCCCTGCACAAGAACTTGCAGTCTGGTAAGGAAAGTAGGTACATGTAGCGCCAAAAATCTCCAAGTTAGGGGCTTCAGAGGCCACATAGTGCAATGCAGATCAGAAGAAGAGTCCTTGCAGTAGCATATTTGACAAGTAGTCATCCAGTTTTTGCTTTAACAGCTCTAGTAAGGAAGGAATCCACTATTTCTGGAGGAAGCCCCGTTCCACTTTAGGACAGCTCTAATTATAAGGAAGTTTTTCTTTAAGTCAAGCCTAAATTTCCACTCTGACCTATGCCTTATTCCTAGTTCAGCCCTTTAGGGCCAAACAGAACAAATCTTTTCTCTTTTCCATATGATAGTTGTTCAGTTATTTAAAGACTGTTATTGTGGCCCCTAAATCCTCTTTTATTCAAATTAAATACCCTTAGTTTCTTCACTGCTCTCATATGGTACATCTTGAAGCCCGTTACTATTGTTGTGGCCTTCCCCTATCCAGCAGAATTCCAGCTTCAAATTCAATACAGGTGGTGTGACCATGGCAGGGTACAGTGGAGCCATTAACTCCTTAGTCCTGGACGCTGTGCCTCTCAAGATTAGAGTCACTTTTTTGACTGCCATATCACAGTGTTGATTCATATTGACCTGTGATCCACTAAAATTCCCAAATCTTTATCAAACTACTCTCAAGCCACTTTTCATCTTTTACCTATTTGATTTTTTAAAACCACAGTGTAAGACTTCATTTATCTCTATTAAATTTCATTTTATCAGACTTGGACTAACAAATCTAATATCAAGATCATTTTGGATACTGACTCTCCAATTCAAATGTTTTTGCTAATCCATCTTTATGTCATCTGTAGATTTGACAAGCCTGTGATCTATATCTAAATTGTAATGAAAAAATGTTAAACACCACAGGGCCAGGCATAGGCTTGTGCCAGGGGCCCTTCACTAGAGAACTTCAAGCTGACATCAAACTATTCATCACTTCTTGAGGCCCTGACATTGAAGTCTATCAGAATCTACCTCATTGTATTATTTTCTAGCTATCTTGCCTACATGAGATAACATGAGATTCTGTTAAATGCTTTGCTAAAATCTGGGTAAACTATATTGATGGCACTCCTCTGGTCTGCCAGTAGTAACTAATAAGGTTTTTTGATGGTGATGATAATAATAACCAGCATTATATGGCACTTTGAAGTTTGCAAAACACTCTACATATGTTATCTCTTGTGATCCTCACAACAACCTGGTAGGTACTCTTATTATCCTCACTTTTTAAGAGGAAAGTGAGGCCAAGAGAGGTTAAGTGATTTGTGCAGGGTCACATAGCTCAGAAGTGTCTACAGCCAAATTTGAATTTGAGTCTCTGTCTCTAAGTCCATCAGTCTATCCACTGTGTCTCCTAGTTGTTGGCATCACTTCCTTTCCTAGTATTTCTTTAACCAAGTCTTTAATATACATTCTGTGATTTTTCCAGCAATTGAAGTGAAACTCACTGGCCTATAGTCTGCTGACTCTATTGTCTTTTAAAAATTGGGACATTTGTCCATATCCAACCCTGAGATGTCTCTGCTCTACAGACTTTAAAGAATCACTGGCAATGGTTCAGCAATTACATCTGCCAATTCTTTCATTACCCTAGAATGTAGTTTATATGGGCCAGGTGACTTCAACTTCTTAAGGTCAGTTAGGTGTTCTGTTATATTTCATGTATGAACTCCTTGTTATTTTTCTGTCCTTTGAAATACAAAGACTGTTCTACTTGGCAGAGAAAATAGAATCAAAATAAGAGTTGATCAGCTCTTCTGTCTGTAGTCCTTTGTGATCGTTCTATTCACCCCAAATAACAGTCCCATACCTTCTTTGATCCTCTTTTTTCCAGTGTTGCTAGGCAAATAGCTGTATTCATCTTTCATTATTTGCCCTTTCTTCCATCTTATGTACATGTCTTCTAAAAATCTGAATTGGTTCATGAGTTTCCTATTCACATTTATCTTTCTTTAGACAATTTATCCTCATTTGAATTGCTGTGTTGTTGTTTGGTTTGGTTTTTTTTTTTTTTCAGAATTTCAATTTTGAAAGCTTTTAATTTCTCCTGGGATGACTCCTACGTAATTTTAGACTGTGAGATCCTACCAGTCCTTTCTCTGAACCCTTTGAAATCTGATTTCCAAAAGTCTTAGGTTCGTGTCAGATACAGCATTGCCCTGCCTTTTTCTTCTTCACTATCATAAATCCCAAGATGGATTGATCAACTTGTCTCCATGATTACGTTATTTCCAGCCCAGTGACCTGTTTATTTTTATGTTGCTAAGTATCGCACCCAAATAGCAGTTCTTATTAGTTCTTCAACCTTTTGATGGATGAAGTTATAATTAAGGCAAATCAACAAATTATTAGCTGCTTTGCTTTTGGCAGAGAAGGATTTCCAACAGATGTCTGTATAATTGAAGTATCCCATCAGGGCCATTAAAGCGTTAGTGCCAGGATTTTGATTTGTTTTTGAAACTCCTGGTATATATATAAATAACTATTATATAAAACAGAACATAAGTATATTAGATGCTGCTACTTCATATGTAAAAGGATTAGACTCATTCTGCTTGGCCCCAGGGAACAGACCTAGCACCAATGGGTGAAAAATTACAGAGAAGCTATTTTTGTCCCAACATAAGGAAAAATTTCTTAACAATCAGAATTTCTAAACAAAAGATTGAGATTCCTTGGAGATAGAGAATTCCTTGTCAAGAGTGGTCTTCGTATGAAAGCTCGATGACCACTTGTTGGGGAAATCAAAGACAAGAATTAATGTTTCATGTAGGACTGGACTAGGCCTTTAATGACCCTTCTAATCTAAGCTGCTTTGACTCTGTGCCCAATCTCAGCAGAATGTGGGCTTTGGAGGTTTTTTTTTTGTTTTGTTTTGTTTTTAGTGTTAATAGATAGAGTTCTCACATTCTCTTGCATAATTCATCCCTATTGTGGTCAAGGACATATATGTGCAAAACAGGTAAAATAGTGGTGTAGTTTGTGGCTGTGAAACAGAGGGTAGTGTAGTGGCCCTTACAGATTTGAAGCACAGTTGTTTCTAATCAATTGTTAAATAATCACAGATGTGAATGTTCGTGATATTGTTACTGACAGTGATTACTGTCCATGTGCTTAAATGGTTGTTCGAAAAGATAAATGCTTGACCAACAATCCTTTCTAAATTGTATGCCCACAAGTAATATTTTTTAAACTCTCATCTTCTTAGCTCCAAGGCCTTGGGAAGCAAACAATACTAATACTAATCCTGTTATATTCTGTGTTGGGGTTTTACAAAGTACTTTCCTCATAATACCCTTTTGAGGTAGGCATTGCAAGAATTATGAAAAATCACTTTGGAAAACCTTGTAGGTTTAAAAAAAAAAAAAAACTGTTGTTTCTAAGAAATCACTATTTGGACCAGACTCAACCTTCTTTTTCCATGGAGGAAAATCAGATTCTCAGGTGGGCCACCCCTTGTAAATTAGAAAGAAAAACAACAAAAAAGAGTGCTTCATTTCCTGACTTTGATTCCGTGTTTAACTATTAGGTCATCTTAATAGATAAAGACCAGACTCATTGGACTGATATTCGAGACCTATTTTTTCATCTCCCATTGCTTTCTAAAGCCTACATACCCTAGACTCTTGCCAAAACTTCCACTAGATGATCTCTGAGCTCCTTTGCAGCTCTGCTATTTTACAATCCTATTTGCTCTTCACATTCTCTATGATTACAATATCCTTTTCCCATCCCTTTCCACCTGTTGAAGTCCTACACATTCTCTAAGGTCCATTCAATCAATTTTCATTTATTAAACATGTACTGCATAAATATACCAGACACTGGAAAAGACAAAAAGAGGCCTTTCCCTCAAGTAGCTCACATTCTAATGGAAGAGACACAAATGAAGATAACTAAGTACAAATAAGATATGTACACAGTACATTCCAGTGGGAAAGGCATTAGTAGGTGGGAGGCCTGGGAAGAGGGCTCCTACAGAAAGCAAGATTGGAGAGAAGTCTTCAAGGAAGCCAGGGGGACCCAAGCAAGCAATGAAAAGGGAGAGCATTCCAAGAACGGGACAGACAGCACAAAGGTGCAGAGGCAGGAAATGAGGTTTTGTGTGCAAGGAACAAGTAGGCCGGTGCAGCTGGATCATAGAGTTTGTGAGGGGAAATAAAGTACTTGGAATAGAGGAAATGGCCAGGTTGTGAAGGGCATTAAATGCCAAAGAGGACTTTTTTTTATTTGATCCTGAAGTAACAGGGAGCCACTAGAGTTCATTAAAGGTTGCCATGGTCAGGGGTACATTTGGGATTGGAGGGAGGAAAGACACGATGCAGAGACCAATAAGAGGTTTATTTGGGCATCTAGGTGGCACAGTGGATGGAGCTCCAACCTTGGAGTCAGGAGGACCCAAGTTCAAATCTGACCTCAGACACTTGACACTTACTAACTGTGTGACCCTGGGCAAGTCACTTAACCCTGAATTGCCTCACCAAAAAGCAAAAAAAAAAAAAAAAAAGAGGTTTATTACAAGCAGGAAGATCAATTAAGAGGCTACTGCAGTTGTTCAAAGGTGACAAGGGCCTGAACTTGGTGGTTGCTGTGTGAATGGAGAGAAGGGGACATATAGGAGGAATGTTGTGAAGGTAGAAACAAGATAAGGCAACAGATTGGATATGTAGGTGAGTAAGAATGAGGATTTAAATGACACTAGTTGCAAGCCTGAGAAAATGGGAGAGTAGTGCTGCCCTCAATAGTAATAGAAAAAAGAAATGAAGAAAAAAGTAAAAATAAATAAAATTTTAAATGGTGAACCCCCAGGATTGGGGGATCCCAGGTTTCCTAAGGAAGGGCAAATAGCTCAGATTGCAAATGGAGCTAATCAGGGTAGGATCTAGCCTGTGAGTAATCCCCTTACTTTCAGCTCAGGAAAATTAGGGAGACCCAGTCTTTAAAAAAAATTTTTAACAGTGTTAGAAATGAACAGTTTTGATCACAAAATTAAAGTTTTTGCACAAATAAAACCAGTGCAGCAAAATTAAGAGAAGCATAAAAATGGGGGAAAAAATCTTTGCAATGGGTTTGTCTGATAAAGTCTTATTTCTAAGATATATAGAGAATTTATTCACATTTATAGGAGTAATAGCTTGTCTTCAATTGATATTCAAAGACTATGAACAGGCAGTTTTCAGAGGAAGAAATCCAAGCTCTCAACAACCAAATGAAAAAGTGTTCTAAATCATTAATAATTTTAAATATATCTATGTATATAGATATATTTATTTAGCTGTGTAACCCTGGGCAAGTCACTTAACCCCAATTGCCTCACCAAAAAAATATATATTTTTAGTTTTCAACATTCACTTTTATAAGATTTTGAGTTTTAAATTTTCTCCCCCTCCTTCCCTTCCCCCCTTCCAAGATGACACGCAATCTGATATAAGCTATACATGTATAATCATATTAAACATATTTCCACATTAGTCATGCTGTAAAGAAGAATTAGCACCAAAGGGGAAAACCGCAAGAAAGAAAAAAGCAAAAAAAATCATATGCTTCGATCTACGTTCAAACTCCATAGTTCTGTCTCTGGATGTGGATAGCATTTTCCATCATGAGTTTTGGAATTATCTTAGATCATTGTATTGCTTAGAAGAACTAAGTCTATCAAAGTTGGTCATCGAACATAAATCATTAATAATTAGAGAAATGTACATCATCTAGATTCTATCAGATTGGCAAAGTTGACAAAAAAGGAAAATGACAAATTTTTAGGGGATGTGGTGAAACATGTACATGATGTATTGTAGGTGAAAATATGAACTGGGTCAGCCATTCTGGAAAACAATTTGGAACTGTGCCCCAAAAGCTATTAAACTGCACATACCTTTTGACCCAGAAATACCACTACTAAGTCTATAAACTTCAAAAAGATAGTAGCTAGCATCTATATAGTATGTTAAGGTTGCAAAGTACTTTATGAATATCTCATTTGATCCTTGCAACAACCCTGGGAGATAGGTACTATTTTTATCCCCATTTTACAAATAAGGAAACTGAGAACAGGAGAGGTTAAGTGACTTGCCCAGAATTACACAGCTAGGGAATTTGAATTGAGGTCTTCCTGACCATTATCCACTGTGCCACCTTACTGTTTCTGATCAAAGAGGAAAAGTACCCATATATACAAAAATATTTATAGCACCTCTTTTTATGGTGGTAAAGGATTGGAAACTAAGGGGGTGCCCGTCAATTAGGGAACTATTGAACATGTTATGGCATATCAATGTGATAGAATACTTTGTGCTAGGGGCAGCTAGGTGGCACAATGGATAGAGCTCCAGACTTGGAGTTAGTAGTACCTGAGTTCAAATACAGCCTGAGACACTTGACACTTACTAGCCATGTGACCCTGGGCAAATCACTTGACCCCGATTGCCTCACCAAAAAAAAAAATAAAATAAAAAGCCAAAAAAATAAAAAGAATACTATTGTGCTACAAGAAATAATGAAGGAGATGGTTTCAGAGAAACCTCGATTAGAAAGACTTGTATGAATTTGATCTCCTCTACTAGAACTTAAGCTCAATGAAGTTAGGGATAAAAGCATGACCTATCTTCCATGTAGGAGGCAGTGTTGAATACATGAGTGAACTGCAAAACAGAAACATTTTTTGTGATCAGAACAAATTCCTTGAAACATTTTAAACCAAGGAAAATCCGTATTATATGTACTTACCCAGATCACACAAGTCACAACCTTTCTCAGCTTCTGTTTCTTCTCAGTCTCCTTTCAACTCAAAATCTGTGATCCTTTGGTATGATCGTTTCTTACTTATTGGAACATAGCTAAAGATCAGCTTTTGAAAAGATGAAAATGATAGGCATTTTGCTTTGTTTTTAAACTATTTAGGTAAACAGATTTCATGGAATTTTGTTCTTATGCGCAGCCCTGCTCTTTCTATTAGCATTCTCCCCCACCCCCACAAGATGCATAGAATCCTGTTTCAAAGTCAAAGTCTAATCTACAGGAAATAGGAGTCAAAAATTATAGCCCCTACCTACTCTAGGGAAATTCCAAACAAACCTCCTGTGAGTCTTGGAACTCACTTGTTAGGAAAAGGGAAGGCCTAGGGAAGAAAAGTTCAAGATCATTTATAATTCAATCATTGTAACTGCTCAAGACAGTTCTTTCTACAGCTAAAAGGTCAAATTGAGGATAGATAAACAGGAATTCTCCTTAGCATGTGAGATTTATAAGTGCATTTCTCTCAGGAAGGCAACTGAGTAACTTATTTTTCTCTATCTCTGGGGACACTGGTGTTTTTCCCATCCCAGTTTCTAGTATGAATTGAAATGAACATTGAATAGTATTCTGAATGTAATATTGAAAAAACTTTTAGCTACATATAATAATTCACATTCCCATAATGTTTTAAAGTTACAAAATTCATAACAGTCCTTTGAAGTGCATAGTTCAAATATTATTTCCATTTTTCAGATGAAGAAACTGATGCCTGGAGAAGTGAAAGGACATGTTCAAGGTCACGTGACTAGATAGGGGCAGAGCTAGGACTTGAACCCAGGTCTCTTGATTCATAGTCTATTGCTTTTCCCACTACACCACACTGTCTGTTCTGAGCGATCCCAGACAAGTTTTGAGGTCAAAGTTGTTCAGTTGCTTAAGTAGGATGTTAATAAATTGCTACTGAAATATAGGCATAGGCATCCTATGGGTATTTGAGAAAATAATAATCCTTCCCAGAGTACTATCTGCTAGGATAGAAATGGAATGTTTATATTTATGAAATTTAGTATATACTTTAGCTTTTCACCAGGGAACATGTCCACCTCCTAACAAATCAACTCAGTAGATATTTGTTAAGCACCTATTATGTGCAGGGCCCTGTGCTACAAATACTCCTACAGGAACTAGAAAACCTCTTTGTCCAGCATGTCTGCCTTCCATGTACTGATATTTCTTTCTGATCACATCTTACCATTTAAATTTGGAACTTTCTCATCTTCTTGGTTGTGTTCCCTCACCCTCCCTTCCTCTATTTCTCTTTGAACCCCCCTCATTGCTCTTTGGATGGACTCTGATGTTGAAGAAGTCATAAAAATTCTTTGATTGATTTTTCTTGGTTTTGAAATAGAAGTATGAACCATGCACTGTACCACAGCTGTCTCATAGAGTAGTGAATTAAATATTCCTCAAAATCTGCTAAAGTAACTAGGGCGTGTTGGCCATGGCAACAACCAGTGTAGTTAATTCCCCAGATTCCTTGTCAGGTGTAATTTTCACATGGAAATATGTCAGTATTCCTACATGTTTTACCTGTGCAGTAGCCCTCTGGAGAGTAGAGCATCACCAAACGCTGTTGGAGAAGTCTAAAGGGACCACACCTACAAAAGTTGGTCAATTCTGCCAAGTGTTGATTTCCCCAGCATGATATTACCTCTCTAAGATGGATGATCCCCTTTAGTCCTTATCCTGGAGTTATTTCAAGATTTTAAATTGATCAGAACCTAGCTGCAAGCTGTCACTTCTACTATTAGCTTAAATATAAGTTTTCCAGGAACCCTAATAATCTCTAGTACTCAGAAAAGGCTCTTGGATAGAGTTTAATTTTAAGACTCTAGACATCTCATGCTTCCCTTTGACTTTCATAATTATTGTTTCACTTTGGAAGCTATTTTTTTTTTCCTCATGACTTTGAGAGAAGGATCTGAGTTTTGCTCTGTTTTCTTTTTCAGGATTCCCATCATGGTGCTCAAGGTCTTCTTCCCTTCTTGCTGTTGCGCAGCAGACAGTGGCCTTTTGATTGGCCGCTGGATCCCAGAACAGAACTCTGCAGTTATCTTAGCTGTTGTCCACTTCCCTTTCATCCCTTTCCAAGTAAAGCAGTATCTCTCTGAAGTACAGAAGGTCAGCCAGGTAGAAATTGTCGTGCTGGGCACTTGGTGTAACAACAAGCAGGAGAAGGAAGAGAGCCTGGGCAAATTCTTAGAAGACCTGGGCACCATTTTTTCTCATGAGCCTTGGCTCCAGCTTAGCAAAGAGAAAGGAAGTAAGTTCTGGACCTGCCATACACTTGCCAGACAAGCTGGCACCCCCAAAGAAGATCAGATCATTTTAATCTATTATGACCAGCGCAAAGCCATGCTGTCCCAATTGCATCCCCCCGAGATATCTCTGGATAACCAGCCAGGGGTCATCACTGCTCCCGATGCTTCAAAACTTGCAGCTGTGTTTGACACAGTGGCCAAAAGTGAGGTGCTATTCCTGACAGACAGGTACGACGATGGGCCCATCAAACTGAGCCACTGGCAGTCGGAGGGTGTGGAGGCCAGCATCATTGTGGAACTGGCAAAGCAGGCATCTGTGCCCGTGTGCATGCTGCTGACGTTCTTGCTTTCCTTTGTCTCTGGTCTTTGTAGGAGCAGGTAGGTAACTCTAATTGTTTCCCCTTTATCGTCCTTGCACTAGGTTTGTGAGGCACCAGAATACAGTAAATGAACAGATGTTGGTCAAAATATATGATTAGACTCCGGCACGTGTCTTATGATGCTAATATTAAGATATGTCTTCTATATGAAGAAGAAAGGGCATATGCCAGAGAGGCAGATGATAACATAAGACTTGGCTCATGGTGGAGTTATATCATGTAGTTCTGTGGTAACGGAGCAACCGTGGAATGGCACTGGGTGGCAGTGAAAAGGGCCCTAGATGTAGAAGACTAGAGCTTAAGTCCCAGAGCTGCAGGGTGCTCACTGTCTCTGTGACCATGGACATCTTGCTTTTGATTCCCTCCTCTGTAAGATAGTGACAATAATATTTGTACTAACTATTTCACAAGGTTATGGTGAAAATCATATTAAATAAGATGTGCATGCTCTATGCATAGTGGATGCTTAATAAATGCTTCTTCATTCATATAAGAATAAATTTTCAGCAGGCATAGTAGCTTATGATCATAGTAATGAAATGGAAAGGATGAGAGGTCATGTACTCTACTGCCAAAAGCAAGTGGAGAAGGGATCTAGATGGAAGTTGCCTCACTGGCTACATGGTATTACAATAAACAGGAGAAGGGGAAGAACCTTCACTAAACCCTTCATTTTACAAATGGGGAAACTGAAGCACAGAGTCATTAAGTGATTTGCCAAGATCAGGAAACTAGCTGGGAGCAGGGCCAGGACTAAAGTCTTCTGAGCCCTAGTCTAGTGCTCTTATCACTATACTTTTCTTCCAGAGCTTAGGCCTAACTCGTTTCCAAAGCACCATATCAAATGATGGTTTTAAGTTTAATACAATTTAGATATTTTGGGGGTGTTCCCTAAACTTGTCTATTTCTTGTATAGTAAAAATGTCTTCTGTGCATTACTGTAGTCTAAAACCACACTGGGATTCTGGACTGTAAAATTGATAGTGTGATATAATAGGCAATCTGGAAGCACAGGATTTCCTGAACATATATGCATGTGTGTATATGTATGTACCGATGTGTGTGCACTCACACAAACCAGGATGATTAAGGAGTGAGGTAACATCTCATGTATGCCTGGCAGTGACTGACTGATCATCTTTGTAAGTAGAGTGGTATTGAATACTTACAGAATTAGGCATTGAAAGTATATTCAACATGTCTCTTTCTCTAGGAGCTTCTAATTTAAGATGACTTAAAGTATGTGCCAAATACAGTGACTACATCAACAAATGCATACTGCTTGGCATTAATACATGTTGATAACTTCAGTGAGCCAGGCCTCTTAGGAAGAATCTTAAGGGAAAAGTACTATGGAGAACTTACTCTCTTACTATTTCCCATTTGGGAACTGGAGTTTGACTTTCTTGCTGTTAGAGGTGAATTTGACTTTTGTTTGTGTGGTCAACACCCATTTGTGAATATGTTTTCTCAGAGCATGCTCCTTTCTTTTATAGGGATAATCCTTTTTCATCAATCAACACACTTTTTTAAGCACGTGTTATATGTACTATGGCTTAGTACTTAGATCTCTTAGGGTAGATATAGGGATGATTAATGCATAGCCTTTACCTTTAAGGAGCTTGCAATGTTGTGTGGGGAGGAGGGAGGATAAAGTGTATATACATACATATACCTATTCATGTGTGTTCATATATATATATGCATATTTTAGATATACACATACATACATATACCTATGTGTGTGTGTGTGTGTGTGTGTGTGTGTGTAAATGCAAATGAAAATAATAGCAAGCACATCAGAGGATTTTAAGGTACTCTAGTACTCTGAAATCAGAGGGAAAGATGGCTTCTGGCTGAGAAGCTCAGAGGAGGTTTCCTGGAGCATACAGCATTTAAGTTGGGCCTTCAAGGATGGGTAGGATGTCAGCAGGCAGATTTGGAGAAGGCATTTCAGGAATAGGGTATGAGGCCCAAAGGTCAGAGGTAAGGAGGTGAAGCATATGTCTGGGAGATAGTGATTATGATACTTTGGCTGGAGTGTAGAGTATACAAAGGAGAGGGAGTAGCATGAAAAGTCTAGAAAGGCAAGTTGGAGCCAGACTCTGGCAGAAGGACAACAGATAATTCTGTCCTTATTTTACCTTTCTTCTGCTAACATCTTCTTATTGTCTTCTTATACCCAAAGTAGGATTTCCCAAGCAATCAAAAGGAATCATTTTAACATTGCATACAGGAAACACAACAAAAGATGTTGAGAATAAAACTGGAGAAGAAAATTCAGGATGAATACTCACATACACATATACATGCATGCATATATATATGTATATATACACACATACATACACATGTATATATGTATTTGTGTGTGTGTATATATGTGTATATATGTGTGTATATGTGTGTGTGTGTGTGTATATATATATATATACACATGTATAGATAGATAGATTGATTGATTTTAAATACCCTCCTGATAATGAGAACTATCACCTTAGGGGAAGAACTTTCCCTAGGGGAGTTACAGAAGCAGCTTTCATTGGAACATTTTTATCAAGGGGGAGTCAAAAGGTCCAGGAAGACGTACTATAGATAGTTTCCCACACAAAAAAAGACCTTGGGTATAGGACTGAGTAAATTTTAGAGTCATTTCCATCTCTCTGGGTGTATAAAGTATCCCTAATTACTACAGCTGACATAAATGCACCTGGCACCACCTGGTGGAAAACAGTTGTAATTGCAGGATATTTCCAACAATCAAGTTCTTTGGGGTTTATGTAACCTAAGGGAGATAGATTAAATTATGTGATTTAACATGGCTTTTATCCAATTGAAAAGAATCTTTATAACCAGCCTGTATGCCAACATGCTGCCTTGAGCCAGTATCAGGCCAGCAGAGAGTGTAGAAGATGATTGGTAAGAGTTTTCTTGAACTGGATATGTGATTTCATTGGTATAGGGAACTCCCAGGGAGGTCACACCCTCTATCAATGCAGATCATTACCATCTCTGAAATATTCAGTCTTGGAGAGTTGCTTGGGCCACTGAAAGGTTCCATGACTTGAGTAGGGTTATACAGCCAGTATGTGTCGGAGCAGGGTCTTGAACTCAGATCTTTCTGACTCAAGGCCAGCTTTCTCTCCATGTCACCACATTGCTTCCTTCCCCCTCCCCCAAATTGGATTAAACTGTGAATTCCTTTGAGTAATTGTGGATCTCAGGAAGCTTTTCAGCATTCCACAATCTGATGTAATCAGAACAGCATAATCCACAAATAAACAAGTAGCAAAGCACCCTAGGTGGCACAGTAGATGGAGGCCTGGAATCAGGAAACCTGATTTCAAATCCAGCCTCAGACACTTACTAGCTGTGTGACACTGGGCAAGGCACGTAACCTCTGTATCAGTTTCCCCAACTGTAAAATGGGGATAATAGTAGCACCTACCTCCCAGGGTTGTTGTAAGGATCAAAAGAGATAATATTTGTAAAGGACTTAACACAGTGCCTGACACATAGGAAGCTCCTAATAAATGCTTGTTTCCTTCCTACCTTGGGGAATAGGGGAGGTGGGGAGATGAGAGGCATCATCTGCCAGGCAAGTCAAACCACTACCATCTTGACACCATCTCCCCACAAGTCCTGAGACAGCCTAGAAGCCTAAATCCAAGAGTCTTGAGTGCCCCTGAAACCACTAGGCCTGCTTCCAGCCCCCATACCCATTACTGAGGACAGAAATCATTGCGGAGAGGGGGCCTTCCACCTCTAGCTACCAGCACTACCACCACCAGCAACAACTACTGACCAGATGCCACCAATAGGCAGGTAAGCACAAGAACCCTGGGAGTGACAGCACCCCCGAGACTGTCAGTCTGACTGCAGCCAGAATCTAGGGAAACTCCTTCTGTGGAGATGGGCCAGCCATCCCAACAGCTGCCACCCATAGGGTAGGCATTCCAGCCTAACTGAAGCAGCACGGCACCTTGGGGAGAGACGGGAGGTGCCAGGCAAGTCAAACCACCACCCCCTCTTCCCTCAGACCCTGATGGAAGCAGCCCAGGGCCTAGAACGCAACAGCCTTGGGAACAGCCACGCTTCCAGTCCAGTGGCCTCCAATGGAGCCTGGAAACTGCTCCTGCATTGCTGCAGCCACAGCTACTGAAGACCCAGAGTCCTTGACACCAGCAGATGGTTCGACATCCGAAACTGATGTAATTTTGTCTATGGAAATGACTTTAAAGAAGAAGCATGGCCTTCTGCTTTGCCACTATACCCTAAGGACCCTGGGACCTTTTTATCTGACTGAAACTAAAACCTGTTTGTCTCCCCTGTAGACTGTGAGCTCCTTGAGAGTACGGACTGTCTTTTCTATTTGTGCCATCAATGCTAAGTACAGTGTTTTCCACATAGTACTCAATAAAATTTTTTTTAAAAAATTCATTCATTCATATATACCTGCACTGGACAGCCTCAATGACAGTGGCAAGTACCTTTGGGGAATATAAACATTTATTAAGTGCCTGTTACGTTCTAGGCAGTGTGCTAAGCTCTGGAGATACAAATAAGAAAAAAGAGACGGTCCCTGCCCTCAAGGAGCTTACAATCTAAAGGAGGGGACATGAAAAGGGAAGCTGAAGGGGATGGGTATGGGGCACCAAGAGAGGGGTGTGTTGTTCCACGGAGTGGAAGCCAAACAGAGCTGCAGATAGAGAATGTTTTCCTTGATATTTGTAGTCAGTAGCTGGTCAGCAAAGTTATTTCCATTGTTATAACTTTCAAGATTTCATATGTGATTTTAGTGTATTCATGGAAGATAGCTTGCAGAACAAGAGCCTGGTAAAGTATTTTGTGCTACTAGACCAAATGTTTCATTATGGTCATCGAACAGTAAGCACAAAGGGATCATGTAGTCTAACCTGTAGTCATGTGACTGTAAGGATGTGCTCTGTCATAGAACATTATTTATGAAAGCCTACCTGTTCCTTTCCTGGTAAGAGTTACTTTGTTTTTTTTTTCAGAATGCTGAAATTCTACCAGGACTACAGGGCTGGCTCAATATTAGGAAAGCTATCAGAATAATTGACCATATCAACAATAAAACTAACAGAAATCATATGATTATCAGAATGCTGAAATTCAGGAATCATCATTTATTGTTCATCTATCAATTCCTCATAGTCTAAGTGGAGTACAAGACATTGTACTCATAGTACAATGAACTCATAGTCTAAATGGAGTACAGGACATTGTTACATTAAAACCTTTATATGATATACATAATATGTAACTGCAGGTTATTGCTTTGAGCTGAGCAAATGTTCCACAATCATTCAAATATTCAGTGATCACGAAAATAACACCTGCCTAGTGAACGTGTGCCTTTTTGATTTCACAGTTTTCTATTTGCTGATTTATTTGGTAAGTTAAACTTTTAACACCTGAGGAGAAGCAATTTTCTTTTGGTTTGATGTCCATTGAATTAGCCCATTGGTAAATGTTGAATGTTAGCTAATTTACCCATGTACTTGTTAATTATAACATACCAAGAATGCAGTCAGATTAATTTTCCATTTCTTATGGAGCCCATTTCATTTAATTATCTATCCCTCATATGTAATAATAATAATAATAATACCTTTTATAGAGCTTTACCATCTATAATGTGTTCTCATTATCCTTCATCGTAATAAACATGTGAGAGAGGCAGGAATTATTACCATTGTATAGATGAGGAAACCAAGGCTCAGAGAGTCAGAGTGACTTACTCTTGTGGTAGAAATTTAAACTAAACCAAATCTTCTGGTCCTGAGTCCAAGAGCAGTCTCTGCTCACTAGTGCAGGTATATATGGATAATGATGTATATACCCATACTTAAACTGATCATCTTGGTGTAGTAGTAGTAAGACCAAGGTTTATTTAATTGGAAACATCCTCTGAAGGAAGTGTGGCAAGGGTTAAAGAGGGCTATGTATGGGAGGAGGGGGAACATCTTTAAGCTAACTCTGCAGCAGCTGAATCCTAGTGGATGTTGGGTAGAGGATTCCAGTCTGTGCAGTTCACATTTTCATACAGATTTTTCTTGGAAATGATTCAGAGCAACTAGTATAATACAGAAACCTTTAAAATTTGCCCAGAGTTCAGACCTCTCTCTTCCCGAGGTTCTAAATTCAGGTATTGCCTTTTTTTTTTTTTTTTTTTTTAATGAGTCTGAGGCACCTTTCCTACCTGCAGCAAGTATTCTGAACTGAAAATGAAGGTTCTGAGCCCTCAGTTAATGGGAGTTAGAAATACTGGGTGTTGAAAACAGGCCACATGTCAGTTTTACTTTCTCCTCCTGGGAAACATCTTTTCTGTATAACAGTCAAATGTTTATCAAAATAGCTCATTGAACTGCATCTCAGAATTGTTTCTTCTGCGTTATAAGAAGTCTTCTCTCATTAAGTAAGTTTTATAGACAATAGGAGGAGGTTCCCAAATATTGTAAGGGTAATGAGTCAGGGGAAAGGTGGAGGTCAGCTCCGTTGCCTGAATGATCTTGGCCATTTCCCTCTCTGAATATAGAGAACGTTTTTGATTTTTTCTTTTAGATAACTCAGCAGGTTGAAGGCTATTTGGAAGTTGGCTTTTGGGGAGATGATATTGAAGAAGATTGGGTTAGGTTAATATTAAAAAGTGAAGTTGATGGCCCACTGATATAAGTAGAATAAGCTGCCTCTCTTAGTATCCTTACGGTTACTGCTAATCAGCTTTGGATACTGCCTAGGACTGTACCTAGTCCATTTGGGTAGTTCTGAAATTATTCAAGTCCTAGTAGCACTCCTCTGGGCCTCTGCTGGTGCTTTTCCACTCTGTCCAGTTGGCCAGCAGTGGGCTCATTGGCATGAGTGCCAATATTTGGGCACCTCAGGTTATTGTATAAAACAAAAACAGCTTCCCAGGTGTAAGATTGCTTTCACATTCCTTTCATTACTAGATGCTTTTGAGGGGCTCATGGGCCCATGATAGAGCAGTTCTCACTCCCCTACCTTCTAAGACGTAAAAATTCAGGGAAAATGGAATTCTTATGTAGTGTTAGTACTGACATGCAACATTCTGTCCTTTTTCCAGTGGCAGAAATGTATTTTTCTATGTTATTTCTGCAGAATATTTAAATTTTGGCCTTTGTCCTTCATATGGAGCAAACTCTCAACTTGTGAGCAGGTTGGATATCGACTAGAACATCTCAAATTCGTCTTTAGCAACCAAAAAGCTGAGAACCAAACCCAGCTGATGAGGTACAGTATTCTCACCCTCTTGTTTTTCGTCTAGCATCTTGAGGCATAACCCTTCCCTAGGGCAGTTTGAGGTTTTCACAATAGTAAACCTTAAAGAAGACCCCTTGGCATAGAGTTCTGATCTTTTGTTATCTCTCCAGCTGCCCCTCGGCCATCACTCTCTAACTTTAGGAATTAATAAGCAGTAAAAATAGCCTACTTTTGTCCTGATAAGTAATTCCCACCTAAACCCTTTTAAGGGTCCTTCAAGAGGGCGGTGCAGTGGGAAAGAGTGTTGACCTTGGGGACTAAAGCCCTGCATTTGAATACTGCCCTGTTCCTTAATGCCTGTGTGAACCCTGGACAGATTTCTCAGTCTAATAATTTGCACCCTGCCTAGCTCACAGGCTTATGATGAGGCTACGGCCGAAGGATGGATGTAAAAGTGTTCTGTAATGTAAACCCTTATACAGATATAAGTTGTTATTGTTATTGAGACAAACTCTTCTGTGTATTTTAACTGCTAGTTTAGACCATCCTAAGACCAAGTTCCACCTTTCATAGAATTTTGCACTGAGATCATCTAATCCAACCCCCTAATTTTGCAGATGAAGGAGCTGAATCCCAGAGGGATGGAAGTGATTTGCCCATTTACCCAAGGTAGTAAGGAACAGAGCCAGGATTTGAACTTAGGTCTTCCCACTCTAAATAAGTACCTCTCCACTATATCTCAGTGCCTTACTTTTCTCCCCTTCTACCACTCTCACAGGAAAGCCAACATCTTTGTTTCCCTTCTTCTTGACATGGCTCTGGGGATCATGCTGCTATCCTGGTTATACAGGAAGAATCGGATTGGTCAGCTGGCTGATGCTCTCATCCCAGTTGCAGATGTGAGTTAAGTTTAAATTTCAGCCCTGAAGCCCTGTGACTGAGCCAGGAGTTGGTTCATCTTCCTTCCTCCCTTTAAAGGGAGAAGCCCTTTCTACTTAAATTTCTTTGCATTCTTTCAGAGTAGCTAGAACAATGCCTTGCATGTTCAGAAAGATCTGTTGGCCCATTGATTTTCCCCAAAGCTCTGCCAGTGTCATTGAATACTTAAAGTTATCTAGTGGGGGAAGTATGGAGAGGGTAGCAGTACCCTTCCTGTAGCCTGTGTCCTTTGTTCTGGCCTGTTGAAACTCAGAAATCCAAAATGCCATTACTGCTACTACTAAAATGTAAAGTAATTATAGAAACACAAGCATATTTCATAATAAAACAGCTGATCTTTTAAAATCTTAAATGTATTCAATAGTTAACACCAACTTCCTCTGTTCAAGGCAATTAAAAAAGGCTCAGAAAATAAGTTTTTTACAGGTAAAGAAATTCATCTATACAGTCATGTGACTTGTGTGAGAAAACATAGTAGTGGTAGAACTTGAAATGGAGCCAAGAAGGAATAAAACATTTGACTCTCATTCCTAATTCTAACCCCATTTTGTGCCATTTTGCCTGTCGTTAAAGACCATATTCTGGTCTTAAAACCAGATTTTTTTTTTTTTTTGGCCACTTATTGGAGAGAGCCAATTTAGAAATATTTTAACTGGAGGATAATTTTGTCTTATAGTAATTTGTTGAATGAAACAAAATTAACATTCTCGTTCATTTAATCAGATGTAGCTACCTCCTTTTGTTACTAACTCAGTATTAATATTTCTGATTTCTGAAAGAACAAGTAAACTCCTAGCCCTGGTCTGATTCTCTTATAATAACCTTAGAAGCAGCAGGGTTTTGGCTACAGCCCATTATATAAGCACAGTGAAAAAAATCCTCCATCTGCTTAGTACTCTGGGCAGATGGACACACAGTACTCAAAGGGCATTGGACCATGACACCTGCTTTTGGATTTGCTGTTTATAATACAAATCATTTTATGTTCTATCTCTTCCATTTTCTTTTTCAGGGTATCCACTTCTTTGTTAAAAATTTCCACTTTCTGCTCTAAACCATTGATTCTTTTTTCAGATTCTTTAAGAGCTATAATTTTGCTCATTATGTCTTCCTTCAGTTTAAAAAAATTAAACATTTCAGCTACATTATTTTAGTCTCTTTAAAATGTTTTTATTATGAACTCAATCATTAACAAAACTATTTCAACATACAAAAAAGAGAATAGTATAAGAAATTGTTCTGTGCAGCTTGTTTTTTTAAGTTGGCTGTCAGATTTTTAAAAGTAGTGATGATTGGGGCACAGTGGATAGAGCTCCAGCCTTGGAGTCAGGAGGACCTGAGTTCAAATCTGGCCTCAGACACTTGACGCTTACTAGCAGTGTGACCTTGGGCAAGTCACTTAACCTCATTGCCTCACCCCCCCCCAAAAAAAGTAGTGATGATTACCATTTGTCCCCCCTTCTGAATTTTCTTTGTGTGTGTGTATTTTTAAATGTTTTATCAGCGCTCTTTGTTTAAAAAGTTTTTTGCATCTCTAGCAATATCTATTGACTCATACTTCTCTGAACAGAAATCCACCATTATAACAAAAATGTTTAATTAAACAAAGCAAATTAATGCATTGCTCATGTCTGAAAATGTACCTTTAGTCTAATGACCTCTGGTCTATTACTTCTCTGCCAAGAAGTAGAAGGCATGCTTGATCATCAGTCCTTTAAAGTCATGTCTGGACTAAAGGTCATTGTTTAGAGCTCTGAAGTTTTTCAAAGTTGTTGTCCTTTACAATATTGTGTAATATTGTGGTCATCATGTAAATTGCTTTGCTAAATCTGCTCATTTCACTTGGCATCAGTTCTTATAAGTCTTCCCAAGTTACTCTGAATCCATCATATTTTTTTTTTTTTTTTTAGGCAATTGGGGTTAAGTGACTCGCCCAGGGTCACACAGCCAGTGAGTGTCAGGTGTTTGGTCTGAGGCCAGATTTGAACTCAGCTCCTCCAGACTTTAGGGCCGGTGCGCTATCCACTGTACCACCTAGCTGCCCCCTACATATTTTTCTTCTAATACAATAATATTCTCTTCCATTCCTTTGTCACATTTTGTCTAGTCACTCCCCAATGGATGGGTAGCTACTTTGTTTCCATTTCTTTGCTACAACAAAACATAGTGCTACAAATACTTTTGTAGGTATTGATCCTTTCCCTTTATCTTTGGTATGCTTGGGGTATATGCCTAGAAGTGCTTTCACTGGGTCACAGAGTAGGTACAGTTTAATAACTTTGGGGACATAGTTACAAATTGCTTTCTGGAACGATTGGACCACTTTACATCTCCACCAACAGTGTGTTAGCATGAGAGTTCCACCAACAATTGCCATTTTCCTCTTCTGTCATCTTATCCAATATGATGGAGTGGAGCCCCAAAGTTGCTTTAATTTCCATTTCTCTCATTATTAGTGAATTGAAGTCTTTTTTTTGTTTGTTGATTTGTTTGCTTTATTTAAGAATGGACTATCTTATTGATTGAGGAATGTGTGCTCTTGTTTTTTATGCTTGTATCGATTCCAAATATATATTGGCTATCATACCTTTATAAGGGAAATTTGCTGCAAAGATTTTTTTTCCAAAATAACTTTCCCTTCCAGTTCTAAATACATTGATTTTTCTTGTGCACAAGCTTTTCAATTTTATGTAACCAAAATTTTCCATTTTGTCTTATATGATGACTATTATCCCTTATTTTATTATCCCCTAGCCAAAGTAGTAAAAAAGTATCTATTTCCCTTCTCATCCAACTTCTTCATGATAAGACTTTTTTATATTTAGGATATATGCCTATTTGGAGTTTATTATGTTATATTGTGTGAGATGTTGACCTAACTTCTGCCAAGGGGCTTTCAGATTTTCCCAGAAGTTTCTGTCAAATAGGGAGTCCTTGCTGTATTAGTTGGTATCTGAATTTATTGAACATCTGCTCCTATGTTCAGTTGTGTCTGGATCTTATTTATCTAATCTGTTCCAGTGATCAATTTTTTTATTTTTTTTAACCAGTACGAAATTGCTTTTTATGATTATTACTTTATAGTAGTTTAAGATCTGGTCCTGTTAGGGCACCTTTATTCCTTCTCTTTTTTTTTATTTCCCTTTAGATTATTGTTCCTGTAAATTAATTTTATTATCCTTTCATTTAGTTCTCAAAAGAAGAACCCTTAGCAATCCCTTAGAAGTTCCTTAGTAATTTGATCAATATGACATTAAATCTATAAATTAATTTATGTAGTATCATCATTCTTGTTATATTGTCGTGGCCCAACCATGAAAAATCAATATTCCTCTAATTATTTAAGTCTTCTTTTACATAGTCTCTCTTTTCTGGGATTCTTGGTCATAGTTATTATATTACTATTCTTTCTGGAGATTTCTGCTTGCATTCTTTTACCCCATATTATTGAAAGTTTTTTTTTGTTGTTGTTGTTGTTTACTCATTTCTTTAGTTTGTCTCTTGGTTTTCCTTATGAGAATTTCTTTCCTTTCTCCTATTTTTTGTTTTCCTCTTACTTTATTTGATACATTTCTTGCTGTTTTAAGGTAATAAAGGAGAGCTGTGCTTATGAAATGACCTCTTGGCTGTCCTGCTAGCCGTCCTAACATATCTCATTTCTTCCACATCCCAGTGGGAATCATTTTTCCTGATCAACACTCATTTCACTTTTCTACCACAGAGTGTGGATGCATAAACCTGTTCCCTGAAGCTTTGCCTGAGTCATCTCACAATTTCTGGGGATTGTATTGCCCTCTCCTTAAGGGGAAGTAGAAGATCAAGTCTATATCCCTGCCTTATTTTGTCAGAATGCAGTGAATTGTACAGATGTATGTAGTGATCTGTGGCAGAGATGACAGAATTGCAAGAGTGTTGAGATATTGATTCGTAGGTTATTTGAAGTGACGTGGAAATGTCAAAGATGGGGAAGGGGGATAAAGTGGTGACTGAGAGAACATCCATAACTAACAACCTATATGCCTACTCTCCCATCTATACAAAATTTTTACAAGAACAATATACACATAATATATTGAGGGCATTAGTAAGGAACAGGGTAGGGTTTTTTTTTTTCTTTTTGGTGAGGCGGTTGGGGTTAAGTGACTTGCCCAGGGTCACACAGCTAGTAAGCATCAAGTGTCTGAGGCCGGATTTGAACTCGGGTCCACCTGACTCCAAGGCCCGAGCTCTATCCATTGAACCACCTAGATGCCCTGAGGGTAGGTTTCTAAAAGTGATATTCTACAATTCACCACATCTTTACCATCATACAGTTGATTGAAGGAAGTAGAGAATGTAAAATCCGACCACTGCTATTGGTTGTTGCTTTCATAAGGCATTTGAATGTAAAAAGCCATGTTAAATGCTCTCTTCTAATAAGGTGTCTGTCATACCTCCATGCCTTAAAATCATTCAAGATTCTTTGAAAGCTATAACGATAAGAGCCTTGTTCGGTGACTCTCTGATCACACATATCACATGAGGTTTAAAACGGGGAGATGTAGTCTGGCCAAAGGTGTTCTGTACTCTCGTGGAGGAGATTCAACGTAGAGTTCACATTGAAGAGGAATTTTCTATGGATAGTGGGGTCCTTTAGAGGTTTTTATTTGCAGATGACATCGTGCTGGTGGTAGAGAGTCCTGGAACATTGAAAAATCTCCTGGAAGACATATGTAACACCTCAAAAGAGTTTGCCTAATCATCTACAGAAGAAGGGCCAAGTAGATAAGTACTATGTCTTTAACCAGATTATAACATTGTTTGGTCAGTCTGGAGCTTGTCCCTCAGTGTGTATATCTGGGACAGATAGCACCGATGGACAATGACTTGGGCCCAGAATTAAACAGGAGGAAGTGAATTGCTTTCAGAATATTGCACAGCTCCTTTTAATGAACTCAAGCTTCTCTCAGAAATAAAAGCCTGTCTTTTAAGTATCAATATTCTCCTGGTGTGATCCTATGGTTGTGAGATAGAGATCCAAAGAATTAAAAACGAGTATTATACAGAAGTCGGTGAAGAGGTGATTACGAGCAGGAACTTGGGCTTTTTTCTTTTCTTTTCTTTCTTTTTTTTTTGGCTAGGCCATGGGGTTAAGTGACTTGCCCAGGGTCACACAGCTAGTAAGTGTTATGTGTCTGAGGTCCTCCTGAATCCAGGGCTCTATCCACTGCGCCACCTAGCTGCTCCTCACAGGAGCTTTGAAAAAAGAGCAAGAGTAAAAGATGACATCAGGGAAATAGATATAAACGGAAATGGACTGATCATATGATGTGGGTGAGGGGGTGATAGGTAGACAGCTGGAGTACCCTACTAAGATCCTCCGGATATCAAAAGAAACCTAGGAAGGTTCTTAGCATGTTAGGAGTACCCTCTCGTAAATGGGAGAACATGGACAGGAGGTGCTCAGTATAGACAGGCATGCCTAAATAGCAAGTAGAGCACAGGTCTTTTTGAATATTTGAGAGAACAGTGTTGGCTTCACTGCATTTTCCCATACAGCCACCATAAAAATGCCTTATCCTCACTGTTGTTGAATTTCCCTGTGGCTACAGGAGTTAGGGATCCTTTGGGTCTTTTAGGTACCATGGAACCTGGTAACCTTTGTTTTGATTTATATTCTTCCTTAGTCTCTAGCCTTAATTATGCTAGTGTGTGAAGGAGACCCTATAAGCATGAAAAATATGATTTTAATTCTGGCTTTCCCACAGATTTGATGAGATGGTGCCTCTCATTTTACCTTTAGACTCTTTGTCTCCACTTACCCATTGGCTAAATGGGGACAGTAATATCCATTTCCTCTAACATCTCAGAGATGCTATGAGAATTTATAAAATAATGGTTAGCACTTTGAACTCTTGGAAATAAATAATTCCAAGTGTGATTATTGCTTGCCTCTTATATCCTCACCTCTGAAGTAAAGGAGTTTTGTTGGGATTTAGGCTGATTTTGCAGTTTTTCCACATGACACAAAAGGATTAATTTGGTAATGTAGGGGTTTTTTTTTGTTTGTTTGTTTGTTTGTTTTTCTTCTTGGTGAGGCAATTGGGGTTAAGTGACTTGCCCAAAGTCACACAGCTAGTGAGTGTAATGTGTCTGAGGCCACATTTGAACTCAGGTCCTCCTGACTCCAAGGCTGGCGCTCTATCTACTGCACCACCTACCTGCCCCCGGTAATGTGATTTTACTCTCTCTGATGGGCATTCTGTCTCATTGATTGTTTTTCTTTACCTTTATATTTCTGTAACCAGCTTCCCTTTCTTTCATTTAGTTAAAATTGTTTTTTTTGATTTTCTTATTAGAATGATAGAATTCTGTAATTGGAAGGGACTGTAGAGGTCATCTAGCCCTAGCCATGTTTGACCCATCCTATCCACAAAATTTCTGACATATGGTCACCTGGCTGTTGTCTGAGAACTTTCAATGTTGGGAAGTTCAGTACTTCGTGAATCATCCCATTCCATGTTCATAATGTCCTACTTGCTAGGAAATTTCTTCATGAAACCTAAACCTGTGCCTTGACACCTAATAACTAATACCCATTGGAGACCAAGTAAAATCTACATTATTTCTGCTTTCCTTTCCCAAATTGTCCACATGGCAGTCTCTTGTAGGCATCTACAAATCACGGTGACCTTTTCACATCATTCCTTTTCCCAAGTTCATAAAATAATGTGCACATGACATGTAGAAAGAAAAAGCCTGCTGACTTTTCAGTAATCCTCAGATTGAATGAGACCATTCTCAATGGAAGGCAGTTTAGATATGTAAGGACTAGCTGGCAATAGGGGCCTGCAGCAACAGACTCCCGTTTTTCTCCATGAAGTGTCAACGTATACATCTAAAATTGTCGGTGATTTAGATCATAGCCTTGGTTTCATGATCTTTTGACCATTCTCAAACTTCTCTTCTCATTAACTTATTGGCCCTCTTCAGATGAATTCTTGTCTAAGGGGAACATTCCTGCTCTGGATGATTCCTGTTGGCTTCAGTATCCTAATATAGCACTGGTCTCACAGGGTTGTTATGAGAATCAAGTGAGATGTTGTAGGTAAAGCGCACCGCAAACCTTATATCATATGGACTATTATTATTCTTAGTGAGGCACTACCTCCCTATTCTCTCCTGTCTTTTCATTTTTTAGCAGAGGCAGATCAAGTGTCTGAGTTCAGAGGGTTCATATGTTTTATTCTGTTTCTTCTAAAAACTAGCAAAGTCTTTGGAGATCTGGAAACCCACACTGGTTCAAAAAGGTCTACAAAGCAATATGGCTGGGATAGTCGGGCATGGCCTATACCCAAAATTGTAGTGCTATGTCAGGTTTGGGAATTAACTTCTCTAATCATTGCAAAGCTCCCTGGATACCCTTGACTGGAAACCTTTTGACTTCAAAATTGCACAGATATATAAATATTTAATTTTAAAAAGAAAATCTCTTCCTGTTGCCAGGCTCTTATGCTTTAAATATTACATAAGTTCTATTTATAAAGTGTGTTCGTTCTGTTCTCAGCTGCAAGGGCAAGATTTGTTGGCACAAAGTAGTAGTGCTTTCATGTCAGTTACTGATAAGGTAAATGTTGGAAGAGTTGAGAAACAAGTACTAGACCGGAAAGATGGATTTTTAGAGGGTGGGAAAATGAACAGAATGAGTACACCTAGTGTTCTAGAGTTCCATAAACTTCCTCTGCATCTCTTTGAAATGTGAAGTTATATTTTGCACTTTCTTGTTAAATTTAGCCTTAGTGACAAAGCTAAAAATTCAGTTACTGTTTTCAGGGATTGTCTTTTTTCACAAGCTCTGCTTTTGGAAATTGGTTCTCTGGTATTAAGTTTCTCATATTAATTAATACAGATCCACTGATAACTAACTCCTCCAAGGCTGTGACTGTCTGATCCAGGGGTCATCCATCATTAGATGGTGGCATAGCAGGGTTCCAATACTGGTCCTCAACATTCCAGGTGGGGGAGGGAGAGAGGGGTAAGAAAGACATACATCTACTCCTGAGGCAGGGAGGGAATATTACTATCCTGATTTCTCTAGGGAGTAGTGGCTGTCTTGCTCTGCTAACTCTATTTAAGTTTTTGATACTAAAAGGAATAAGTGAACTTACTTTCATATCATTTATTAGGGTCTCCAAAAAACTTTTTGAATCCCTAATAAATCCTTCAGGAATTTGAGGGCAAATTCACATGTGTATGTATACATACATATACACCTCACTTATGTGTTGCTGCCACTCAAATGGCATTGAAAAACTATCACTGCAAGAGGATTGGACTATAGTAATACAGAAATACTGATCATGTGTTGTTCAAAAGCCATAGACCTGGCATATGCTGTTGAAAGGATACCACTCCTAAAGTGTTATAGGATGGGTGGTCTCTCACATTTAGGTTGGTGGTTCCTCAGACAGTATGTAGTGAAGATTTATGCATAGCAATCCCCTAAATCCATTTTACACGTCACTGTCATTCTCTATTCTGAAGTCACAGTAAACTTTGGATCAGTTGGAATTCAAGGACAAGTATACAGAAGACAGTGACAACCAGCTAAATGTCTTTACTGGACTGTTGTACGTAGCCTTCCTAGAGGTCATGGCAATGCCAACCTAGTCTTTTTAAATATTCTTTACCCATTTGTTGACACAGTTCATCCCATGCTTGTGGAGTATCCGTATTTGGAAAGTATCAGTCAGTCAGCTTCCTGAACTACCCATTGCAGGCCAGTCAGGGCTGGGGAGTTAGGGATGAGGGTGAAAATGCCTGGGCAGGAAAAAACTGAGATTCAGAGAAGTCAAATGACTTGCCCCAGTCACACAAGCAGGCTCTTCTGACTCTAAAGCCACCTCTCTGTTTACTGTATCATATTGTTAAGTCTAAGGCAGTACTGTAGTTACGGGTATAAGCTATCATCAATCTTATAACTTTTTGCCTGTCTGCCTGCTCCTCTCCAGTCTCCTTTGCTGGGTCATCATCCATGTCCCAGAGATAAGTCCAAGAGCCCAAGGCTCTGTCCTAGACCCTCTTCTTAGTTGCCAAATCTTGTCATTTCTCTCTCCAGTGTTTCTCACTCTCCACTCGCACAACTACCACCCTAGTTCAGACTCTCATCACCTCTTGCCTGACCTATTCCAATAGCTACCTGATTGCTCTCTCTGTGTTGGCCTTCTCCTGACTCCAGTCCATCCTTCACACAGCCACTAAAGTGATACTTTCTAAAGTGCAGATCTGATCATGTTAACTGAATTCCCACCCCTAATCGATAAATTCTAGTGGTTTCCTGTTGTCTCTAGGAATCACATATACACTCCCCTGTTGAACATTTAGAGCTCTTCATGATCTGGCTGGCTCTCTCTTTGTGTCTCTCTCTGTGTCTCTCTGTCTCTCTCTCTCTCTCTCTCTTTCCCTCTCCCTCCCTCTCTCTCAGTCTGTCTCTGTCTCTCTTGGTCTGTCCTCTCTCTGTCTGTCTGTCTGTCTCTCGTTCTCTCTCTCCCATATATATTACTCCTCTCCATGTACTCTGTGGTTCAGCCATACTGTGGTTCTGCCTACTTGTTATCCCTCACACAGAACATGTTATCTCCCATCTCTATGTCTTTTCACTGGCCTTTTCCCTGCTTAGAATGCTCTCCTTCTTCTCCTCTACCTCTCAAGAGTCCCTGATTTTCTTCAGGACTAAGCTAAAGTACCTATTTATGCGGGAGGCCATTCCTGGCATAGGCCTCTCCCTCCTCCCAGCTGCCAGTGCCTTTCCCTCTAAGGTCATCTTCTGTCTGCTTGGGAGATGGCTTGTATATACTACATGTGTTTTCTCCTCCCACAGAGTGTATGCTCCTTGAGGCCAAGGACTGTTTGATTTTTGTCTTTGTATCTCTAGCACTTAAATGCTTAATTAGATAAATAAATGCTTGTTGATTCAGTGCTTATTTATGAATATATAATTTAATTAATATTAACACACATTTGTGGGGCTCTTTCAGCTTTACAAAATACTTTCTTTTACAACAGAATATATACAGAGTAATATGAAGTAATTTGGTAGAAGCCATAGGGAACAACTGAAGCTTCATGAGCAGGGGAGTGACAGGATCATGCTTTAGGATCACAGTTTTATAGGTGAAGATACTGAGTCTCAGAGATGTTAAATAACTTACTAATCAGTGGGAGAGTAAATAACTTACCAATCAATGGGATTCAAACCCAAGTCTTCCAAATCAAAATCCACTGCTCTTTCTACTTAATTAGGATACTGCTCTGAGATTACATCAATTTCTTGCCCTCATTCCACCTGTGTTGAATTAAATTGTTTTATAGAATGACTGCAGCATTGTAAATGAAAACAGTCCTAACAGGCAGCTGAACTCAGAGTCATTGCAGTGACCATTCTTGGCTCCTGAGAACAGATGATGAACCAAACTTTCTCCTCTCAGTGGAGATGTGAGGGACTATAGGGGCAGAATGTTGCACACCCAGTTGCTTTAACAGTCAGTTTTGCAGAACTTTTTCTTGGTTACAACAGAATGTTTGATAATTGTGGGGGGAGGGGGCGGCAGCGGATGAGTGAAGGGCTGGAGAGGGGCATATACTGAGAAATAAATGCTGTAACAAACAAAAGTCATTGATAAAAACATTTTAAAAGAGATCAAATTGTGCATCTACACTTTTAACGAAATGAAAGACAATTACACACGTGCAGTGAAACATCCTTTGGTACTGATGGTCAACGAGACAGAATATGGAGAACGGGGCTGCCCGGCCCATTTCATACTTGTGTTCGGTCCTTTTTCCCTGACCCCTG
This sequence comes from Vombatus ursinus, assembly GCF_900497805.2. NCBI lineage: Eukaryota > Metazoa > Chordata > Mammalia > Diprotodontia > Vombatidae > Vombatus > Vombatus ursinus. Next base: position 123,426 of record NW_020954548.1, on the reverse strand, counting down.
ACCTACTTCTGACTTGCCATGGGCCTTTGGGCAAGTTCTTTAACCTCTATGTCCTGTTTTCTGTGGAAGAATAACGTTTCACCTATTTAAGCTTGTGTTGCTCTGTCAGTGAACTCCTCAGAGCTAAGACCTGCTAAACTTCAGATTCAGTATCATTCTCTCCTATGGGCTTTTTGCTTTATGTTGATAGCATGTGGCCCGGGAGCTCCAGGACCTGCTGCAGTGGCTGATGGGAGTCCTGCTGGTCTAAAAATGAATCGAGCTTTGGACCAAGTGTTGGGTCGCTTCTTTCTCTACCACATTCACCTTTGGATTAGTAAGTACAGCTTTTTCCTTGTTTTCTGTGCTTTACTGTCAAATGATGCCCCAGTGAGAAATGAGAAGGCCCTAGTAGCATTGGTGGGAAACAGTGGTATGAAGTAATTTATAAAGTGCTTGCTCTGTGCCTAGAAATGTTCTCAGTGTTGGGGAGACAGAAAAAAGTGAGACATTCCCTGCTCTCAAGGAGCTCAGATGGTAACTGTGGGAGACAACACATATAAAAGAGGTCAGTGACAGAGCAAAAGAAAAGACCTGGAAATCCAATCTAGGAATTCAGGGAAGAGTTACATTTTAGGAAGACATTTGCCCAGATCCTTTTCTGATAGGCTGTACAGGTCCACCCATTCTTAATCTTACCAGTTAATTACATTGTAATTATAAGATTAGGTTGTATTATGCATGTAAAGAAATGTCCCTTCCCTTATTATTGGTGAAAATTATATGGGGGTATCACAACATATTGCTTTATAACTAATATTACTGTATGTGGAACTTTTGTGAGGTGTTTCAAGCCTGTTGGGGAGGAGATAATCTGTGACTTAATCTGAATAGATGTTTGTTGATGTCACATCTAATGGCAGCTAGAAGTAATGGCCCTGGAAGTTGGTGGGAGAGTGCAGAAGCACTGCCAATTTTGAACCCAGGACTTGGGTTGGAGGAGTAGCTGAAATAACTGTCAAGTTTTCTCAAAGCAATGTGGTGGCTAGTCACATAGGAAAGCCAGGCTAAAATGTAAGCTCGATGGGAGAGAGAATTAATTAGTCAAGAAAGTTGGTGGATGACCAGTTTGGACAGACTTGGAGGATCACAGGGAAAGAGCCCCGAACTCTGTGTTTGTTAGAGGGGCTAGTAAAGCCCTTTCGGTAAAATTTATCTTGTCTCTGGATGAACTAATGGATGAAATAGTGAGACCAGGCAAGGCCCAGACTGTTGGTGGCAGCAGAGAAGGAGAAGAAGCCTGCACCCCTAGCCCCTTTGGGTTGATCAAACATGAGGCCAAAATGAGTACAAGTATGGAGTAAGAAGTAAGAAAACCTTAAGAAGGATCAGGTCTGACCAGTCTGTTCTTTTCTGAGGCTGCATTTCCTCATAATTCCCAAGGAAGCTAAGTATCAATGAATTAAAAATAGCTGAAGCTTCCTTTTCCAAATTTCTTGAGGAACTCCTATGGCTCACTGTGTCTTACAGTTTTTACTAAATTTTCTACTATACCCCTTCCAGAAATGTTATCTTATAAAAAGAATCTATATTGCATACATACTCTTTAGGAATCCTTTCACACCATGCCCTCTTTCTCCCATTCTTGTCACTGATTCTCAGTAAGAAAGCTAATTTTTTTGTCCTCAGAACCTCAGTAGTTGTGTGTGCTGACTCAAGGTGCTACTGAGTGGAGTGTTTTGGCTTAAGTGACTCCATATCTGCTGTTGGGAAAGCAAGCTTAAATGAAAGTAGTGGGAGGTAGTTGGTTTACAGATGTGGTCTCCACAGAAACCATGGGGAGGAGAGAGTCAGGTCTTACTCCACAGTACCTAGAGGGGCACAAGTGACTAAAAGATGGTTTGAAGCCATTTGTTAGATAGGGACAGAAGCCTAGTTTCCTGGTGTGTGACTTATGTGCTTTGGGCAATTCCAACTTTTAAAGCTGCTCCAAGAGAAACAACCAACTGAAGTCATTCTGATAAGGGAAATTATTATTTTCTTCTAGGTTATATCCACTTGTTGTCCCCATTCATTGAAATGATCCTGTGGTATGTAGGTCTTTCAGCATGCCTGGGTCTGACAGTGGTGTTGTCCATACTTTCAGACATCATTGCACTGCTCACTTTCCACATCTACTGCTTTTACGTCTATGGAGCCAGGTGGGTACAATTGGCATAATTATTCCCCCAAGGAAATAAGCGTAGACCTCTGACCATGCCCACAGGCTTACAGCAGAGGAAGTTAAACTCATTTCACACTGTCTCTTTCAAATCCCCTTATTAGCTGAAACTCTCCACAGAGAAGTGTAGACAAGGAAGACCAAAATCTTAAGCAGATAGTGCAGGGTGTGATCTGGAAAACCCTACTCCATAGCGCTATACAGTACACTCAGAGACAGCTTGGTGTGGTGAAAGGAGCTCTGGACATGGAATAAAAGTTTGAGTCTGAGCTCTGGAGAGTTAGAACTGGAGGAGACAATGAAGGCCAGCCAGTCCAATGACTTCATTTTTCAGCTGAGAAGCTGAGATTCAGAGAGGTGAAATACCTACTAGTCATCCATCAGAGCTGGAATCTGAATCTGGTCTTCCTACTCCAAATTCAGTGGTCTTTGCGCTATACCCACTTATTAGTGGTGGGACCTCAGGCAAATTACTTAAACCCTCTGGGCCACTGCTTACTCAGGTTTAAAATGGGGATAGTAATACTTCCACAGTCTGCCCCACAGGAAGAGCACTTTGTAAAATGTAAAGGAAATGTGAACTTAGTATCATGACTTAGTATACTAAAAGTTTCTGGGGACTAGAGTAGGACAGTTAATGGGTGAGAGGAGTAATTTATTCCTGTGAAAATAACCTTCAAGAGTCAACATATCATGATGCACAGAGGCTGGGTGACCTTGAGCAAAATCATTTAACCTCTCAGCACCCTAGATTCTTCTCTAAAGTGCTAAGTTGCACAGCAGCTGCCAATCAGAATTGGTAGAGATTCCTTGCACGAAAACTCCCTACATTAATAAAATCACATCTCTGTACCAAAAAAAAAAGAGAAAAAAATATAACCTAGCTTCTCTGAGTAACTAATGAAAAATATCCACTCACCTGATCATCCTACTAAGCATCTTAGGTCACTTCTGATAAATACTTTTGTTGTGGAATCCCCAATTTTTCTCACCTCCTAGGACCCATGAGTCCTAGATGATTATTACTTGAATCATTCCTTTTTTCTGTAGATTGTATTGTCTGAAGATCTATGGCTTGTCTTCTCTCTGGCGCCTCTTCCGAGGAAAGAAATGGAATGTCCTGAGGCAGCGGGTGGATTCCTGTTCCTATGATTTGGATCAGGTATTAGCAGAAAATATGCAATTCTTATACTCCCGTCTTTGGAAATGAATACAATGTAGGCTGCTCTCATCTGCAGTTTCTAGCATTTGATGTGCAACCTAAATTCCATCTTCTGCTCAGATTGCAGTATAGGCCAATCCTTTGAATTACCCATTGTTCAAGACTAAAATAGAGGTTAGTCTAGGACATCTTGCCAAACATGTCAGTTCTTTAATGTTACCCAAACAGAAATCTCTATCCCCACTACTGTCCTATGTTAGCTGCCACTCTTCTCCATTTGTCTCTGGTTAGGTGATGGGATCACCATGATAAGATATTCTTAAGTGCTGGCACATACAATATTCATCTTGCTGGAGTCACTGCCAAGCATATAACATAAAATCTTTGCCCATGCTTCCTCTAAGCATTCATTCATTCGGTAGCAATTTATTAAGCACCTATTATGTGCAAAGAATTTCTAGAGGCATTTTCTCTATTTTGTTCTAGAACATTTGGTATTTGGTGTCAGAATGAGAAATGGCCAAAGAAAGAGTACTAAATATAAGAGTCTGAGAAAATTCAGTGCTGCCCACTCCTTTTGCCATACTTCCTGCAATAGAAGAGCCTGAGCTCATGGAAAGGGTCTTGTTTTCCCTGATCTTCATGGTGTATATCATTATTTATGTTTTGGATAAAGATTTAAGTAGTAAAATATAAGCAAACTTGCACCCAGTGGTCGTGAAATGGAAGATGATGGCTCTCTCAGCTTGATCCAAGCCAACCATGTTCTGGGGACCCTTCTGAGAAGAACCAGAGCCTTCTATCAGGCTGCCTGCTGTTTTTTGCACCCGTGTATAGTTTTCTAACCACAGTATTTGCCATTTAGCAGCATAGTCTTCTTTGAACATCCCACCTGCCTGATTTGTCCTGGTCTCTGCCTTTAACCTAGTAATTTCAAGCAGGTCAGCCTAGTGTTTGGATTTTTCCCTCACCTAATATAATTAGGCCATCCTGCTTATTTCCTGTGGTGCAGTTTCAGAATAAACCACAATGGTTAAGGCCAAAAACCAATATCCAGTTTTCAAGAGTAGTAGAAACCTTAAATAAGCATAGTCATGAAGGTATTGAGTCATAGCTGGACTCCACTGTTTCCTACATTAATAATTAACAAATGGCCGTGGTTGGAAAGCACAGTCCTGGAAAAAAAGATTTATTTATCATGATTTAAAATGTGCCTACAAGGGAAAACTGGTTTATACCGGAAGGTTGCTTGTCCATGCATCCAAGATAAAACAAATAACATTGGGTATTCTGCATATGTTTGGGAAAAGGGGAGGAAAGGACAGGAATGGATGGGATCCAGGAGTTAACCAAGGTGTTTCAGTGGCATCTCATAGAATCATAGAATATTATTGATCATCTAGTCCAACCCTTTGTTTTGCAGACAAAGAAACTGAGATCCAGACTGGTGATGTTACATGCCTAAGATCACATAGTTAATGGCAAAGCCTAACCTTACACTTTTAATCCAGTGGGTTTTCCAATACATTTTGCTTTGAGGGTAATCGGTTTTCATCTACTGTGAATTACCAAATGGATGAGAATCCAGAATAGAAAGCTCCTGGTAATGGTCACTCCTCTTTTTCCTGTAGAATAGTTTTCTGTTTAGGCATGATACTCAAGTACCACTGATGAAGTCACTGCATGATCTTGGGCAAGTCAATTTCATTTTCCCTTTTCTGCTTCGTTGTCTCTTCATCATGGCCAGTAGTACTGAAGTAATTTTCGGGATTGGGGACAGCTTATTTTTTAAAGCTATTATTCAGTTATGAGGAATACATACTGTTGGCCTTCACTTCTCTCCAATTCTCACAGCATTCTTTCCCTAGATTACTCCTGATTCCTTTTTGCCCCTTGGGGCATCTTTCCTTCGAACTCCTTTCCTGCCACCGTATTCTTGTTCATTGCATTTTGTGACAATAGGATGACCCAAAGAAGGTATATCACAGACAAAGTCTAATGAACAGAGGTAGAGGAGCAGGAGGACTTCCAGGAAGAGAGGCCAAGGGAATGAAAAGGGATCAAGAGTGGAGGACAGCAATATACCTTATTCATAACTGAGTAACAGTTTTTAAAGTAAAATGCCCCTGAAAAGCACTTCGCATTTCCAAGTCACCCTACTTCTAGGAACTAGCTTTACATTATCCACCTCCTTTACCCCTTCTCTTCATCTGGAACCTGCTTGTGGGCTCAATTAGCTAGTAGAGACATCAAGGCCCTTAGGAGGTGTGTCCTCTCCACAAGGCCCTACTCTGCCCATTTACTGTAAAATGACATTAGTCTCTTTTACTTGGGGTATGGAGGAGGTGTTTTGGTTCCAGACACCACCAGGAAGAAGTTTAGAGCTTTTTGACTTTTGTCTTTTTGAGTTTTTGTCAAATGCTCAGGAATCTAGGGGTCTTAGCAACTGAACGTTATAATCTAACTGAATTGGGACTACTAACTAAAGCCCACTGTAGACCAAATTGTGGGGAAGGGGTGTATGATGACACCTTATTGCTCTTGATGTGCTTTATTCTTAAATCAGAATTTGATTGTTGGCATCCTTGATACGGAATGATAATATATTCTCTCCTCCCTATCCTGGATGAGAGCTGGGAGAGGTTTACTGGAAAGATAGGACCTAGGAATTTAGGAATTCTATTAAGGAACAGTCAAGGGGTAGCTAGGTGGTACAGTGGAGAGAGCCTTGGATTCAGGAGGACCTGAGTTCAAATGTGGCCTCAGATATTTGACACTTACCAGCTGTGTGACCCTGGGCAAGTCACTTAACCCCAATTGTCTAAGCAAAAAATGAAAAAAAAAAAAAAGAAAAAAGAACAGTCAGCCTCTTCCTGGACATATTTCTAACCCCTGCCATACCTGTTTAGAAAGTGGAGTTAGCTTCTAAAGCCATCTTGCACAAAAAAGTAAATTGTGACCAGTGAGACCTGTTGAGAAAAGCTTTAATTACAATTACTTTGACCATGGTATTTTCACCTAGAAGTTCTCAAGGAACCAGGATTGGGTCTTTTTCTTACTAACTGTTCAAATTCTGACCATTTCAGGATATTGGGTTCTTACCATCTGGACAGTCCAGCATTTGAAATGTGTTTTTGTTTTATCTTGATAATATCTGTAAAGCACTGAACACACTGCCTGGCACGTAGTAGGTGCTTAATACATGCTTATTTTAGCATCCCTCTTCCCTTCCCTTAATGATAAATATTTCCTTTACTTTGCCAAAAGAAAATTGACCCCTCTGGTTTTATATCAGTCTTTGCCATTCTCTTGGCTGTAAGTAATCAAACGTTATAATGTCAGTAATTAAATTGTGATGCAGTTAAAATACAACACACTGAACTGGGTCAGGCAGCTTTATTAGAAGGAAGCTTTCAGAGACAGTGAATTGTGAGTGAATTTTCTTGTGAAAACCAAACCATCAAGATTAGCCGAAGTTCTTTTTAGTTATAGGATGAGTTCAGAGCAAAGAGAAGGGACCAGAAATTTCTCCAGTTTTAGTAAAAGGATACTTTCAAGTGCAGGTCCTTCTGCCTCCTGTTAATGTTCAATATGTGAATGTATGTTTTGTCCTACAGCTATTTATTGGGACTTTGCTTTTTACCATCCTGTTATTCCTTCTGCCCACCACAGCCCTCTACTATTTGGTCTTTACTCTGGTAAGTGGACAACCCCAGTGTCTGATTCTATTCATCTAATATATGAGTGAAGTCTGAAAATCATCCATAATCTGTTTTTCTTTCTTTCTTTTTTTTTTTTGCTCCATTTCAGTTTAATATGCTGTACTCCCTGCTAGGACCACAGGTGAAAGAGACAAAAGTACAGACTGCCAAATTCCGTCTTCTCTAGGGAGTACTTAAAACAGTCTCTCAACTAAAACCTGGTCCATTGTCTTTCCCCTGGATTCTATTTAATTTTCCTATACACAGTTGCTAAGATAATCACTGTTCTGCTTTGATCCTTGTCTATCTGGCAGATGGTCAGCATCCACGGTGCCTTATTTGATGCCAAAAACCTTAATATTGGGCTTGAGAAAGAAATCAGTAGGCATTCTTCTGGTTCATGATTCCCTCATTAGCTGATAGGTGCTCTTTAAAGCAATTAGTAGGGAAACAAAGCATAGATAATATTAGCCTTTTTAGGATTCCTTTTTTTTCTTTCTTTCCTTTTTTTTTCCACATATAAAGATAAGAGAATGTACAGAGTATGTACTGAGCCATCTGTAGTGACTAAAAAAGTCCTGGAAACAGTGAAACCAATGGTAGAAGGAAATGGCTAGCAGAGACTTTAAGGCAGGACACACTCAGCAAGCAAATGGCCTTTTGTGCTACTGTCTTTCAGGATAGGAATTTTCCATCCTTGATTTAGTAAATTTCTGCTGGGGTCTCAGTGGTCCCTGATGGGCCTGAAATAGTGCTTACCTTTGTGTACCTCGGTTAATCCTTAGAAACGATTTAGCTACTGGACTTAGAAGTCACATCTGTCTTTGAAAGATTGGCCAGCAAGTTGATCTCTACTCCTCTTCTGACAAAGTTTCTGTATTAGGTGGTAGTGGTTGTTCTGAAATGACTTATGGGAAGGATCATAATTGTGTCCTGTGCAAGACAAAACTATTCAAGAAACTATGTTATATAATTTCTCCTTGCCAACTTTGACTTACCTGGTTGCCTTCCTTTTTCAGGGAAAGTTATAGGGGCAGCTAGGTGGCACAGTGGATAGAGCACCGGCCCTGAAGTCAGGAGGACCTGAGTTCAAATCCGGCCTCAGACCAAACACTTGACATGTACTAGCTGTGTGACCTTGGGCAAGTCACTTAACCCCAATTGCCTCACCAAAAAAAAAAAGAAAGAAAGAAAGAAAGTTATAGAAAATTTACTAAGAAACTTCTAATTTCATCTAGAAAATCTGGCTCTATTTTTAACTCCTTAACATTTGAGTTTCAGAATTAAAATAGACAATGTGCTCTGAGTCTGAGTTCAATGAGAATAACATCTGTAAAGTGTTTTGCAAACCTTAGAGACCCATATAAATGCTAGCTATTTTTAGTAGTCTTCATAGACTCCAACAATGTACTTTTCCAACTTCCTAGATCAGAAAGGTACAGTCCCTGCTGGGGTTTTAGCTGCGTAGGCAAAGCGGAGAGCCTTTTTCCATGATGGCAGCAAGGGTGTCCCAGAGTTGGGTTGGATTGGGCAGTGCTGGCAAAGAAAAGACCTGCTTGTCTCTCCTGGAAGCCCTTTCACAGTGCTGCTTTTCTCGTTCTAGCTTCGTCTATTGGTGGTGATCGTGCAAGGGCTGATCCATTTGCTAGTGGACCTTATAGACTCCCTTCCCCTCTATTCCATTGGTCTTCGGCTGTGCAGGTCCTACAGACTTGCAGGTAGGTGCTGTGTCTGGGTACTGGTTTTGCTGTGCTAGCAAAAGAATTCAATAAGTATTAAGTGCTTACTACATCTAGTACTGTGTAATATCTGCCATTATTCCACTTATTCCAAAGTGGTTCCTTAATTGGCTGAATACTTTCAGACTCTGTGCTCCAAAGTGAGCCTGACTTGGATAATAAATCAATTGTATTTCATTTTACCAGTTAAACCACAGAAATGTACTAGTTGGCCAAGATAGTTTCTGAGGTTCCTTCCAAATCTGAGTCTGCAAAATCAAGTTAGGAAAATCTGGCAAAAAATTAAAGCTGTAATAGGAGTTATAAAGAAGTCGCAGGGGGAAAAATCATTTTTAAAAACCTATTTAGGTTTAGGCTGGGCAGACTTGTTCATATAAGGAACAGATGTTAATCTCATCCCATTTTAATGAACCTCTTGGTTCATAAAAACCCACTCCTTCACACCTGTCCTGGCCCAGACCAGAAATGTTCTTTGTGTTTTTGTAATATCTCTCACTTACTACCCATTTGCTTTGATCTAGAGTTTCTAGTGCAAGTTTAATTAAAATATGAGTGAAAGTTACTCCTGTACCATGACCAGCACAGTTCCTAGACCAGAAAGGTGAGAGGGCAGGTGAACTGAGTGACTTCCCAAGTCTGAGCCCAACCCTTTTTAGTTTATCCATTAGCAGAGTCACTCTTATCTTGGCATTAAAGCTCTTCAAAAACTCTGTTGACCAAAAAAAAACAAAAAACAAACAAACAAAAAATACTTTGACAGTTACTTTCCAGATCATCTTGAAGGGAAAACATTAGCATGATTTAGTTTAAAACTAACTAAAGTAACGGTTTGGTGTACGGACAGATCACGAATTCTGGCCAGATTGGACTTCCTTCATAACGCCCTCTCACTCCTCCCTTCACACCCAGAATTGAGTGCCATCGTTCAGCTTGATGCTAGGCAAAACAAGCACCTGCAGACCCAACAGTTTTATTGCAAAACAGATGAGATAATAACATATGCCCAAATGCTAGCATTTTTAGCTTTGGGGAAGTGTTAAGAAGAAAAGGAAAGGACTTAAAGCTAGGGTAGATGATCCTGGAGCTTCCGTCAGCGCTGAAGTGTGTGATTCTGCAGCACTCCTTTAATGTAGGGGTTAGGCAGAGGCCTTCAGTATAACTGACCCACTAGGATCTAGACCTGCATCCCTAGGACGTTCACATGAGTGATCAGAACTGGTTCAAGACCCCCACACAAGCCTGGCTTACACCTCAGTGACTACACCCCAGACATCATGGATTCCTTCTGGCCCAGAATTCACTGACCCAATTTTTCCCCAAGTGTCATTCATCCTTTCTTGTCTGGCATGTGGCCCTTGTTTTTGTTGGGTCAGACTCTGCACAAAAAAGACATTTATACGTAGGTCTTCATATTCAAGTTGGATCTTGGATTAGCCTGTATGATATATAAATTTATCTGCCTGATTTACCTGTTTAGGTGATCAATAGAAAATATGAATTGGAATAAACTTTAGAGGTCATCTTATCTAGCTTCCTACTTGGTGTATAATGGGATCAAAAGAGAGTACTGGTCTTGGTATCAGAAGACCTGAATTTGAATCTCTGCTTTACCCCTTACTGTGGAATAATGGACGAGTCATCTAACTTCCCCACACCTCAGTTTTGTCATCTATAAAATGGGGACAGTAACACTTGCATTACCTTCCTTATAGTGTTGCAAGGAAAATTCTTTGTAAATCTCAAAGTTCTAAATAAATATGTGGTGCTATATCCCACAATATCCTTGCCCTGAGAAGTAAATAGTTTTCAAAACCAACTTTTCAAAGCTGCTGTCTTAAGCTTAGGATAGCCGGAAGGATCTAAAGGACACCTAAGCTGCCCATCATTGAAGAACAAATTTGTAGTTGCCACATTTTGACTGTTGGTGTTTTGTTCACCTCAGGCATACTGAGTGCTGAGCCCATGAAAGCAGAAGGAAAGATTTTTTAGTGTTAGTTATATCAGTACCATTTCTGAGGGGGGTCATATAGGATTCTAAATTCAGAAGCCATTTGATGAATTTTTGCCAGATTGCCTTAGTCAGTTGAACCAATTCCATCCAGTTCCGTCATCACCGGATCAAGAATTTGAGGAATGTGCATTGATCACTTACCTTGCAATATGTTCACTATACTAGGGTATCACACAATTGATAATTAGCTATTGTATTTTCTTTTCAAGTGCCTGACAATCTCTTACATCATTGTTAAGGAAGCACAGATGCCAGTGGCATCCAAAATGTGAAACCAATTAGGGATAAAGATAAAAGCCATCCATTGTTTGGAACTCATTCAGGTACATGGTGGTAGGGAAAGGTTCCTGTCACCGTAGCTATCAGTCTTTCTTCATTTGCAAATAAATGAGAAAACTAAAATATTCCTATCATAATAATGTATCAAACACTCAGAATGTGCAAAACACTGTGCTTCATGCTGGGGGAAATACAAAGATAATTAAGATGCAATCCTTGATCTCAAGGGTTTATAAACCAATAGGGATATATATATAGGGTTAGGGACTGGACCTGTAATTTCATAGATCTAGGGAACTCCCAGGTAAAGCTCTTCCAGTACAAATCAACAGTATTAGAGAGTTGCCTAAAGCACTGAGAGATTGAGTGACTTACCGTCGGTCATTTAGCCAAGATGTATCAGGGGAAGGACTTCAGTTTTTGAGGCCAGCTCTTATCCACTTATTATGTCAGTAAATTTGGAAAACTCAGCAGTGACCACTGGATTGGAAAAGATTACTTTATGTGCCAATCCTAAAGAAGGGTAATGCCAAAGTATGTTCAAATTACCAAACAATTGCACTCATTTCACACACCAACAAGGTTATACTTAAGATTCTGCAAGGTAGGTTTCAGCAATATGTCAACTAAGAATTACCAGAAGAGCAGGCTGGTTTTCGAAGAGGCAGAGGAACTAGAAACCAAATTGCCGGCATTCACTGGATTATGGAGAAAGCAAGGGAGTTCTAGAAAAACATAAGCTTTTGCTTCATTGACTACACTAAAGCCTTTGTGTGGATTACAGTAAGATGTGGTAAGTCCTCAAAGAGACAGAAGGACCAAATCATCTTACTTGTCTCCTGAGAAACCTGTATGCAGGTCAAGAAGCAACAGTTAGAACCGAACATGGAACATGGATTGGTTTAAGATTGGAAAAGGAGTATGACAGGACTGTATCTTGTCACCTTATTTATTTAACTTATATGGAGACTACATCATGCAAAATGCCAGGCTGGATGGATTGAAAGTCTTATTTAAAATTTTAATTTAAAAATTTCTAAAAAATTAAGGTTGCTGGGAGAAATATCAATAATCTCAGAAATACTTATGATTCCACTGATGGTAGAAAATGAAGAGGAATTAAGAAGCCTCTTGATAAGGGTGAAAGAAGAGAGCATAAAAGCTGGCTTGAAGCTTAACATCAAAAAAAAAAAAAACCAAAACTAAGATCTTAGCAACTGGTTCCATCACTTCCTAGCAAATAGAGGAAGAAGAAATGGAAACAATATCAGATTTTATATTCTTAGGCTCAAAGCCATGAAATTAAAAGAAGCTTGCTCCTTGGAAAGGACAGCCATGGCAAATCTGGACAGCATACTTAAGTAGAGACATGACCTTGCCAGCAAAGGTCTAAGCTATGGTTTTTCCCGTAGCAGTGTATGGCTGTGAGAGTTAGACCACAAGGAAAGCTGCATGCCATAGAATCAACACTTTTGAATTGTGGTGCTAGAGAAGACTTTTAAGAGTCCCTTGGACAGCAAGGAGATCAAATCAGTCAATACTTAAAGAAATGAATTCGGGCTATTCAGTGGAAGGTCAAATACTGAAGCTGAAACTGAAGCTGAAATACTTTGGCCACATAATGAGAAGACAGGACTCATTGGAAAAGACCCTGCTGTTGGGAAAGACTGAAGGCAAAAGGAATAGGAGACCGTCAAGGATGAGATGGATAGATAATGTCAAGGAATAAACAAACATGAACTTGGACAGACTTTGAGAGATAGTGAAGGATAGAAGGACCTGGTGTGCCATGGTCCATAGGGTCACAAAGAGTTGGACAGGACTAAATGACTGAAGAACAATTCTACCCACTAGGTCATGCTACCTCTAGGGAAGATATAACACACTTATTAGTAATATATAATATAATAATATATTATAACTATACAATAGCTATACATTAACTATACATTATAATATATCATTAATATAATAATACAATGTAACAATATATTATAACTATACAATAGCTATACATTAACTATGTAATAATATAACTCAGCTTAAGCTATAAAAGCTTAAGAAAGATCTAATGCTGTCCAAGGACCAAGAGAAAACATGGGGGATGATTAGGAAAATCCTCAAAGAATCAGTTGCTTTGGAATTGGGTCTTAAAGGATGAGTGAGGTTTTAGCAGGCCGTGATGAAAAGAACATTCAAAAAATAAAGACATAAAGGTGGTAATTTGTGTGTAGTCCAGTTGGGGTGGGGCATAGGACAGGTGTATGGTGGAGAAGAGTGTGGAAGGTAGGTTGAACTAGATTGGAGTGAGGAGTCAAGTTTCATTAAGTTGAATTGAATTGATTTGGTAGTCAGTAGGGACAAAAAACCTTATCACCACACTGACGGTCCAGCCCAGCTGTGAAAAGTAATCACCTTTCCCCTCCTCGTTAGAAATCTCACCTTTATTTCAGTAAAGTTTTGTGAGGTTTTTTTTTATAATCAGCCCTTCCCTACTCCCCACTCTCAGAAAATAAAAATTTAAAAAAAAAGCATAATTCAGAAAAGAGGGTGAAAGTTGTATGTAGTTCCCAGATAGGCTCCTAGGTCATGGAACTGAGTTTGTAAGAGAGAGAGTTTCTTTTTCTATCTGTGAAATTTCTTCCTCCACCCAAGCATCCCCTTTGTTTACAAGCAGAATGGGGGGAGGATATTTTTAGTCTTTTCATCCATAGAGTCAGGTGATTTCAGTTTGTGTTGACTCACCCTCTAGTGTTTGTCCCTTAGGTGCCATAAGACTAGGCCCAAATGAGCCAAGAACAGCAGTTTCTCCTTTCTTCACACACATCTTTTCTTTGATTTCCAGCTGGTGTAAAGTTCAGAGTCCTGGAGCAGGACTCAGGCAGACCCCTTCGACTGTTGATGCAGGTAACACCCAGCCAAATCATGTTTGCTTTCAGCCTGTGGCTATGACCAGGGCTAACATAAAGATCCCAGCTACATTTGCTACATTTCCAACAATGTGGGCCCACTAGTAATTTTACCTTCCCTGATGGCTTTTCTGAGTTTTATGGACAGGGTAGAAGAGAATAGAAGGCCATTTTGTTCTAGTGCAGTCTTCTCAGAAATGTCCATTTATCATTCAGGTGCCTGTTCTCATAATGGGTGGGGAGATAAATTGGGCTCACCTGCAACATTGCTGACATAGCTTTGGTTTTGCTTCTTTCTCTATGAAGATTCAGCTGCTGACAGGGTCATTTCCCCTCTCCAGAAAGTAGCACCCATGTGATACAGTAACAAACTTGCGTTGAAGTGTTCTTACCATCTCTTTTGTAGGGGTACTTAGATGGAAATAGAGTAGAACCTGTGAGATCTTAGAGCCCTTCAAAATCACAATTCATAGTCTAGGGATTTTCTGGTCCACTGGTCAATTAAATCTTTCCCTTTACAAAGTTACCCCAACTTTCTTGTTAAAAATGTATTTTAAAACCACCCACCACACTTAAGCTTATTTAGCAAGCCTATTGAAAATGTTCTCAGCCCTAAACCAAGAGTGTGAACATATTGTTCATAGCTGAGTTATGAAAGGACCTGTGGGAATATGATCTTTTGGAGTTTAGAGCCCCACCTGCCATCAGCTTCTAGCAGATTAATTTTAGACAGTGACCCATTTAGAGCTGAGAGAAGGAAGTAGGAAAATTTGCTTTTCTGTAAGAGAGGATCTGTTAGTACCAGGTCACGAAAGCCCACCGTTTATTTATTTAGTTCAGGAAGCTGATCCTCATGCTTTTAAAAGTGTACTTCAATATAAAACAGCCTGCAGCAAGACCACATTATTCAACTTTGTCTAACATGCCCGTTCCCTTTGGTTTGTTCTCAGCAATTTTCCTTCAAACGACTTGCCCTACTAGTTGTAGTGTCTTAAATAAAACTAGTTTCTATTTAGAGGAGTAGGAGGAGTATTCTGGATCATAATTAGGAACAAGAATAATGACTAAACATAAAGCCTTTTATAAATGTGCCTGCCTTTTTACAACTCTGGTTTGGTCCTTTTACCTCAGAGCAGTCCATTTGGGAAATGCTTTGTTCTTATTTAACAATATTGAGTCACTGTAGTAACTCAAGTAAAGTTTCAGACAAGTTGGAACTGTTAATGGGTTTTTACAGGCCCAGTTTTGCCTTGCAACAACAAACATCAGAGCTCCATACTTCAGTATGTCAAGGTCATTCTCTCTGAAGGAACATAGGAAAGATGACTAATAAATCTGTCTGTAGGAGTGGCTTGTCACTAACAATACTTTCTCATTGGAAGTTCCAAAACATGGACTAAGCAAGATTTTTTTGTCTTACCTTTTTTCCTCACTGGTAAGTTAAATGAAGGTTTATACTCTGCTGTCCAGTAACTCCATCTAAAGAAGATTGATAAACTGTAGAAATAGAATGAAAAGAACCCAGTGTTAGGGACCAGAAGACATTGGGTACAGGTGTCAACTCTGCTATTTACTAACTGTATGACCTTGAGCAAGGCCTCGACTGGACAGTTTCTAAGGCCCCTTACAGCTCTTTTACTCTGTGATCCTATACAGGAGGAAAAGTTTAGAAAATAGCAAGCTAATCGTATAAAGATTAAGTTTCCTTTCCTTGAAACCAACTCATAACATGACCCTTATTAGTGTAGTGATACATTTCTGAAATACCATTTCCAATAAATAGGAACGCTACCTAAGTCGGGTTCATCTTGGAATGCATCTAAGGAAGTTTAGTTTCATAAGATCCTTTGGGAATTCAGTAAAATGTTTTCTCTAAGGACCTGAACTCCTGAATGGCATTGTAGTGAGAGATCATGATGGGGAAACTGGGGTCCTGAAGGTTTAGTAGACTGCCCCAAAGTTCAGAAGACATCTTCCAGAAGCAAGTCTAGAACCAAATATCCTGATTCCTAGTGCATTTAGTGTTCTCCATGACCTACAAACTAGGATTTAGGTAGGACTTTATATTTGGCTTTCAGAAACTTAAAATTATGCAATGAAAAGTAGTTATAGTTTTTGCATACAAGTCTCACTGTAATCATTTAACTTAGTGCTCTCTTACAAGAACTTAGGTTCTTATTTCATAACAAGAAGGCAGAGGTTGAGTAGGTTCCACTCCTCTATACTTACAGCAGTTATCACTTTGCTTATTTCTTTTACAACTGGGATCATCCTGCTGAAAACCCTGCATTACTGGGAGGAAGAGGGACAGAGGAGTTTTCAAAGGATCCATTCCTTTCCCCTCCCCTCTGAGCGTATCTAGTAAAGAAGAAAACATTCAAGGACATATCACAGCCTAAGTCATGGCAAATCTTTAGTTCTTTCACTTCTGAGCTTAGTTCTACATCCCTTGGGTTATCCCAGAAAGTCTCCTAAGGATGTTCTGCTTAGAAAAACAGTGAAGGGAAGTTTACCAAACACTTAGAGCATGGGGGAAGCCCTCAGTCTAGACTAAGAAAAATTCTGGGACTAGAAGAGGTCTTCGATGTGACCAGCCACCTGAACAGGGACCTTAGCTACTTCCTGTGCATCTGCACTCCATATATCCTCAAGGAACAGGAATCTTCTAAGAGATGTCATGCATATGTGGCACTGCTCTGAATTCTCAGCGTGCCTGTGCCTTTTACTGCAAAACCATTTAAACATGGCACGTAGTCATCAGGAGGAAATCTGGCAATGAGCCCAAAAGCAAATTCTTCTACCTCCTGTAGATCCCCTGGGGTGCCCGGCAGCACAGTTGGGAGTATGTAAGAAAGACCAAGACTAAAGTAGGGAGGTAAATACATGCATGCTTTTTTTGGAAGCTGTAGACCAAAGTTCTATCCTTTTTTTTAAATCATTGCTCCATTTTATTTTATTTTTTTGCACTTAATAGTATTTTTTTCCCAATTATATGTAAAGATAGTTTTCAACATTGATTTTTGTAAGATTATGAGTTCCAAATTTTTCTCCTTCCTTCCCCCCTCCCCGAGACAGCAAGCAATCTGATATAGGTTATACATGTACAATCCATTACATACATACTTTATGCCAACCCTTCCTGTCTTTAGTTGAAGTCCAAAGTATACTGTCTCATCTTTGCTCCTGCCTTTCCTGGTTGTGTATTTACAGATCAATCCTTTGTCGTATGGCAGTGTGATACAAACCTACCGTCTCCCCACCTACAGCTGTTACCCTAAGGACTCCTGGGGCTCACTGTGTAAGAAGCTATTCTTTGGTGAGCTCATCTACCCTTGGAAGCAGAAAGGAGACAAGCAGGACTGAAGGGTGGAAATCAGCCAAATGTGCAAGCCTGAGCCAAAGCAAACGTTTTAACTTGCTGCTCTTGGGCCAAAGGCAGCTCGAAGCCAACAACTGCTGGCTCGGTGCTGCCTGACCACAGTGCGGCCAAGAAACTGAGACTTTAGCAGGGACAGGAGCAAGGTTTAAAGAGGGGAGCACTTTGTGGGTTCTCTTTTAGTTTTTCTCTTCCCATCTGAGAACTTAGGTGGTGTTGACTGGTTGGGGGGAGGGGATGTGGGTTTTAATGAAGTGTTGTTCCATCTTTGATTACATTAGTTCCTTCTGGGCAGGCCAAGGATCAGCAGCTGTTTTCAAAGAAAGGTCAGCGTGCTGGGTACCTCAAGCACAAGATGATGATGTCCCTGTACAGTGGTGTCCATTTGGACCCCATGGTGTCTCTCTCCTCTGTCCTACCTGGTTCTTTGTTATAAGTTTAGTTTCTAAGGGTGAGTTTTGTTGTACATGAGCAGTTGCTGCTGTCAGTCATGACTGCGGTGGGAATGTGTGTTCAGTGTAGGCTGCCTTCCCACTCTACTTAACAGAGTATGTCATTGAACATTTCAGAAGCTGGTGACCAGCATTCAGACTATGTGCTGACAAACATACAGCTTCCTCCCCCCAGGCATGGTAGAAAGCGCTTGTCTTTTATATCACTTCATGTGTTCTTGCTAAAAAACTGACCTTTCCCTTCCCTGAAGCACTCAGGAGGGCAGTAGGTATAGTGAGGAGATAGACCTCAGATAGACCTCTGCTCCATTGCTAGAAAAAGCTGGCTGCTATAGAACTATTCAGTTTCTCCTTTCACTGTTTTCCTTTTTTCGGAGACTCTCTTCTGATTCATTTACCAAATGCCACGGTCTGTGATTTGTGCCACACACCGTTATCCTAATGGACATCAACTCCTCCTAATGTTAATAAGTGACTCAAGCCTCCAGTTGTCACCATGGCTCTCTAATGTTTTCCCTCTCCCAGGTGTGTTTGGAATCTTCCACGTTCCTCCTCTCCACATCTATATATACGTATATATTTTTACAGAAGTCTTTGTTCTCTTCTTTTCAAAGATTGTACTAAAAAACATTGTGCAAGATCGATCTTTCCATTTGCCAGAGATTTAAAGGTAATAGGCACCAATTGGAACTTCAAATTCATATTTTCACTATAAGCAGAGCTGCAAATTTTGGTCCTTTCCCTGGATACCACCTCCTTTTCATGTTGCCACAGGATTCTGAAATCCTGACTCACTTCTATTTGAGTAAAATTTCTCTTTGGAGGATGGAACAGAGAGAATGTCCTTTAAGGATATTCTGCTCCCTATCATTATAATCTCTTTGGTTGGCTTATGTGGTCAGACCTAAAAATATCTCATTTCCTGTGTGTGCGCCTTTGTGAGTGTGTGTGTGTGCGCGCGTGCGTGTGCATGGTGTGTTTCCTGCTAAAAATAACATTTCCAAGGGCTTTCCAGAAGGTTTTCTTCTGAGATGCCCTAAGACAGTCATTTGTAAACTCAACAATTTTGGGAGATCAAAGCAGCCACTATGCTTACATTGGTCGTGACCCATTCAGCCCCAGAAAACCCACTTAAGATCCACTTAATGGGAGGCTCAGGGGAGATGGCCTAAATCTCTTGCTGATCCAATTAAACAGAATTTTCTCCATTTGCTAACATTTCATGGAGATATTAATTTTCAGAATGAGCCGCCATGGGGTCCTGAATGATGCAAGTACCTTTTGAAGCCAGGCCTCTCTATATGGACGAATAAAGACAGGTTCCATAGATGACAAACCCACTTCTGTTTGTATTCTGGGTTTACACATACAAATGATCGCTCTACTATCTATCTCCACTGATATGAACTATAATACTTCTATTGAAATAACTCTTGGATTCCTAGTTAGGATTCTTTAGTCCCTTGTTCCTAATCTTGCATTTATATCTCTGGAGAATCTGAAATAGTTTTTAATAGACATCAAGATTGATCATTATATTCTACTAACTTCTTGGAGAAGAGGAAGTAATTGTCTCCGTAAAAGATATGAACTGGTTAGACTGTAAGCTCCTTGAGGAGAGGAACCATGTCTTAATTTATCTTGACTATGTCAGTGCCTACTAAACTGTCAATTTTAATTTAAGCTTCTCAGTGAAGTTAGCATTTGATAAATGTTTGTCTCCTTTGAAAGTCAGACAAAGGAGTTAGCCTAATTGGTTTCATCACATTTATAATGGCAATTAGAAACATAACTTAATAGGACCTTTGGTCATCTTTTAGTACTCGTGAGCATAAGCAAAGCCCACCATGTAAGTAATTACAGCTTATGTATGGGCATCCATTGTAAAGAATGAAGACATTGAGAAATTCTACAAAGAAGTAGATAAGATCCTCCAAACCAAGCCAGTACTTTGATACTTAGTGACTTCAGTTAGAAAGGTGAGGAGGATGAAAATATGTTGGAAAACATGATGCATGTTACTGAATAGATAAATGGTCACATGACATGCAGTTTTCAAAAGAACAGTCAACAACTATATGAAAATCAGTAATAACAGACAGACAAGTTAAAACAACTCTGAAGTTTCACCTCACACCCATTAAATTATCAAATGTTTTAAAAGAGTCAATTTTGGAGGGACTATGGGGGGAAAAGCACACCAATAAACTGTTGTTAGAACTATGAATTGGTCCAACCATTCTGAAAAACAGCCTGATATATTATGCAGCTTACACTGTTCATACCCTTAGACTCATGTATCTTACCACTCCATCTATGCTCCCAAAAGGTCCCATACCAAAATATTTATAGTAGCCCTTTTCATTGTAGCAATAAAATTGGAAACAAAGTGTGTGCCCATTTATTGGAGAATGGCTGAACAAATTGTGATATATGAATGCAATATAGTATTATTGCATTGTGAAAAATTCATAGAAATATGGGAGGACTTGTAGGGATCAATGCAGACTGAAGAAAGCAGAATCAGGAAAAAAAATTATACACAATGACTAATAATGTAAATGAAAACTCTAAAAGACATCAAAATTCAGATTAAATATAATGATCAATCTTGATTCCAGAGGATTGATGATGAAAAACACTTTCCTTCTCTTAGTAGAGAGGTAATAGACTATGGGTATGAAATGTTACATACACTGTCTTGTAGTTGTTGGATTGGAATTTTACTTAACTATTTTTCTTTATTGTGAGGAAGGGTTTTATGGGAGCACTTACTGGGAAATTATTAGTATAAAAAATTATCAATGAAACACTGAGAAATAACAGGTTTGAAAAATAATGAAGGCCAAAGGTCAGAAGCTTAATACTTTCATGTCAATAAAGTCAGTAAACATTTGTTAAGTGCCTGCTGCGTACGAGGTTATGCAAGTCCCTCCCCCATGAGAAAGCAGTGATCCAGGAGGGATGAATGAAACTATGAGCTATGCTTTGCAAGGGATAGTTACCCAAGATGGACAGGTCATAGTGGAGAGTTCTGATAAAAGATGATCTGCTGGAGAAGGAAATGGCAAACCACTCCAAGAAGAACCCCATGGACAGTATAAAGTGCGTGACATCAGAAGATGAGCCTCTCAGGTCCAGGGCCTGGTGTGCTATGGTTCATGGGATCGCAAAGAGGTAGACTGGCTGAATGACAACCTGCCAGGCGCTCTACTAAGTGCTAGGGATACAAAGAAAGGCATAAGACAGTTACTGACCTCAAGGAGATCACCATCTAATGTGGAAAGACAGTGCTTAAAAAAAAAAAGCTGAGACATGCGAGTGGGGGAGGGAGGAGAGAGAGAGGGGAGAAAGTGACCTGGCATAATGAAGTCCTAGAGCCAGAGTGAAAAGTAGTCTGAGGACGTGAGAGTTTTACAGTTGATTTTTGTCTCGCAGAACAATGGACTTTCTAATGATCATGAGGTCCAGAAAAGGGGACAGATGGGTGAATTCTCTGGGTGCCCTCTTTAAATGGGGGAGGATCTGAGAGGAACTCTCCAATGTCCTCTCCAGTCAGAGAGAGGGAGAGGCCCCAGGGGCAGGTAGTGCTGAGAAGGTGTGATTTTTCAGTTGATTTCATCTTGCAAAATGCCATGAATACTGTCCCCAAGAAAGGAGGGAGGGAAGGAAAGGAAAGGATTTATTAAGCACCTATGTGCCAAACACTGTGTCAAGTACTTGGCAAATATGTAATTCAGTCTTCACAACAACTCCATGAGATAGGTAAGGTGTTGCATATGGCAAGCACTGAACAATATAACAAAATTTGATTCACTATATTTTAACAGACTGGTTATAGATTTGGGAGTCAAATCATAAGTAGTCATAGAGTCAGACCACTGACTAGAGCAAGAAACAGTCAAAATAATATCAAATTAGAAGAAAAGATAAAGGGAAAGTTACAGCTACAAATCTGACCTATTCAAATAAGTTGTTGATGTTGCAAAAAAGGGAAATGGAAAAATGCAAATGTTATGACTGGATTATAATTTCCTGCAAAAGCTTACCTGATATAAAGCAGTTACCACAACAGGTAGGCCAAAAAAGCCACAAAACTACTTTAACCAATAACATGATCTCTTTGGCACAGTGCCTTGTGTTTAATAAATGCTTTTTCACCAAGTCACTCCTTGATATGTGTAAAAACATGGAGCCAAAAGCAATATCAGTTTAGAATATAAACTCTTTTGTTAAAATACTACAAAGGATGGTGGCAGATTATAAGCAGTATTACTATATCCTGTGCTCAGAATTTATTAGGAGGAGGTAAGCAGGCAAGCTTGACTTATAAAATTGTGTAGCATTTTTTAATTGATCTCAAGCTTCTTCCTGAAACAAATACCTATATTTTTAAATGATATTTTTTCTAGTGGAGTCTATGACTTTAAGTCATAGAATGTCATAGTCACTGAAGAAGTGAAGTTAAAATTAAAGGACATTGGAGAAATACGTGGTGGTCATGAGCAGACCACATGCCAAGAATTCCACAGGATAAACATAAAGCCATCACAGAAATGTATGACTAGAAAAGAAAGTGGGCCAAATGTGAATGAGGGATAACTAATAGATAGCCGATATGCTTCCATACTGTGTCAAGAGATCTAGAAAAAGCCCCCAACATCCTCTATAGAGAATTTACATAAGGATGTGTCCTAAAACAGGATGAGAAGGCATAGATTGGTTATGATCACTGTCACTGGAGGAAGTACCTACAGCAGGGAGATCACAACTGTATCAAAATATCCAAGTGTCACCTCATATGACAACATAAAGTGGTGAAAATGAGGACAAGTGAGGTCAGCATCTTAAATGCAAAGCATTCATTAATGAAACAGGCAGGAGGCCAGCAAATAGATGGAAAACAGAACAAATTTTTCAAAATTTCCATAATCTGTCTTCGTAATTGGTGACAGAGGAATCATCGTACATGAGTCCTAGTGCCTCAGTCCCTGATGTTAAGAAGATAGTTGTGCAGAGCAGCACTAGACCAGACTGTGAGTATATTCAAGAAATCTAATAGTAAAGCAACCATGAAAGCACTGAAGGATTGTTTAATAAGATAGCGTAGGTAGGGGAACATATCAAAATAATGGAAAAAACAAACAAACATGGACTGCATTATTATCCAAAAAGATGAGACCATTAATAACTAGAAAGCTACATGTATACTTTCTCATCTGTATACAATCTTTAATGGACTGTTCCATGCATATATAAAGAATATCTTTGTTGAATGTTGTAAGGGTATAGGCAAATTTTCACAAATGTTTCTGTAAGGCAGACAATAATCTGTCAGTTCTATTGAATAAAAGGTGCAGAGAATGCAAGATCCCATTTCAGATTTTTTGTTGTTTCAGAAAAGCATTTGACTTGATAGATCAATAAGGGGACTCATGCACATGTTAAAATCATGCAAAAACCCTTAATAAATGCAACTACAAAGATAACTATTCAATAACATTATTATTAAGATAAGAGAGACACAAATGGAGAGAGAAATGCTTGGCAAAGGCATTTGCCACTGCACAGAAGATGTACTGTGCAAAGTCCAATAAATGGAAGAGAGTTTTTCCCTTTAGTGAGATATTCCTCTTTGAAAATAATATTATAATCCAGATCATTACCTCATCAGTGAGCCCATGATTTCCCAAAAGAGATTGCCTCAGAAATCCATATAGGAAAAACTAAATGGCTCAAAATTCCCATTGTCTTGACTATGATATATAGTTAGGTGACTAGACCATTGAGTTGGTGTGTGTGTATATCTGCAACATGGGTTGCAGATGGATAGTAAATTGTCTCAAAATTGAATGGGAGTGCAAAGACAGCATATTGGACAGGAAGAAGAGAACAGGATGGATTGCTTTGGGGGAATTTTGCAGTTAAATGATCCCAAGCTACTCCACAGCATAAACACCATTCTTTTACACAAATGTTTTCCCTGTGATACAATGTCATTAATCATGGAACATCAAAATGTTAAAAGAGTTGAAGTTGCAGATGACCCAAAAGATGGTGGGCAAAAGTAGGCTGCTGCATTTGTGACCTGTGTGCAAGACATGGCATAAAAGATATGTCACTCGGGGCAGCTAGGTGGCACAGTGGATAGAGCACTGGCCCTGGATTCAGGAGGACCTGAGTTCAAATGTGACCTCAGACACTTAATACTTACTAGCTCTGTGACCCTGGGCAAGTCACTTAACCCCATTGCCTAGCCAAAAAAAAAAGATATATCACTGAGGAAGTTAACGACTGGAGATGGAGTTGGTCTTGTCATGGATTGGGATCAAGGGTGGTACCCAGAAAATGTAAAAAGACTGACAAAAGGACCTAGCATGTTGGGTGGATCCTTTGTGGAGCATGTGTGGGAAAACATTGACAAAAACTAAACAGATAAAAAGGCCATGAACAGGTGAAAGTCTGCATCAGTGGTCCTTGGAAGCAGGGATCCTAGATTCTCTTTCAAGTCGACAATAACCTGGGAGTAGATCACTTTTCTCAGCCTCCATTGCTTTATTTGTAAAAAGAGCAAATGTGGAAATTGAGCTCCTTGGAAGCCCTTCGAGGTCTAATAGGAAGCTTTAAGTATAAGGACTCTTGTTAATTTAATAGTATTAAAAGTTTATTTTGAAGAAAATACTGATCTTGCTTTGAGTGGCTAAGTCTCTGGCACCATCCTGTACTCTTAATAGAGGCAGTCCTTTAGACTCCTGCATCCTTCCAACTGCCCTAGCAGTCAGTTCCCATTGGATTCATTTGTTCCTTTTTAGTGTATGTGAAAAATGGTGAAAACAACATGACCAGCTCTTGATGTCTCCATGCAAGAAAATTCCTCCCACATTCTCCTGTTGTTTTCCTACAATCCAGGGGATGCTGTCAAGAGCTTGATGTAAAAGCAAGGTTACTCCTTCAGCTAATGGCATTTTCCATTCTGCCAATTAAATGAATACCCCTGAGAAGGTGTACCCAGTGGGTTACCAGGCTCTAGTGTAGTCACTTCTTTTGGTCACAATAGATGTGGGTGTTTGTTCAGAAAGGAAACACTTGTCAGCCCAGCCCTGGACCTTCTATCCTTCTGGGAGACAGTGGTCTCTGTTGCCTGTCTCGTCTTGCGGGTATTGACAGTATGAAAACCCCCACACAAGAAGCTTGCTGTTCTAATTGCTCATGTGGGTGGGAAGCATAGGTCACATTTCACTGCTTAGCATCAGAATGCTGTTGAGTCAGTACCCCACGGTGCATGATCTTATTCTGGAATGAGGGGAGAAACACTCCTTCAGTGCCCTTAGTCTCAGCTGGGGGGGAGGGGTTGAAGGGAGATACTTTCTAATTCCAAGTTAATCTTTCAAAAGGACCCCCTTGCCCATTGCCAACTGCATGATGAACAGAGCCCCTATAAAATGTAGATGCTGTTTGGTCAATGAAGCTTTTTAAAATGACAATTAGCATATACCCAAAAGAAATAACATTGAGCAAGAGAAATCAGAATAAGGGTAAGAATTTTGCTATAACTGGTATGTGCTGCCCTCCTGGTACACTTGGGACTGACTTCCCACCTGGAGTTTTCTCAAGGAAGGATTCTGATTCCCCAGTTTCTGGTGGGGCACTATAAATCCAAGGGAATGCCACAGTACCCCAACCTAGGCTTTGTATTCTTAGAAACTTACTTTGTTGTTTCTCTATCAGGACCAAATTAACCATTGGGATGAACAAAATGGAGAGTGGTCATTGAGGTGGGGGGAGTATTGGGGGAGCACTTTCTAATATGCGAAAGGGAATCACTCCCCTGCTTTTCCACCTTTCATCAGAAACTGTAAGCATGTTTCAATCTTCTGATAAGCCCATAGGTTGATAACTGTAACTCCCAAGTTTGGCCCCAGAAGGGAAAGAGGCATTTAGCATCAGAAATGTCTTCTTCCACAGACACACCTAGCCAGGTAGAACACAAAGAGTATTCTGGATTGTACTTGATGACTATGTTAGCTAATCACCTTTTAATTTAACCCTCTTTTCCTTCCATGAAAATAAAGTTTTTGTAAATTGTTTTGGAGGATGGTTATTTCTGCTTTGCTGGTCCTGGTAAGAGAAAGTGAGTATGCCTCATAGCATTTCTCCCCTACTCACCTCATAGCCCAGGACTGGATGTCTTTAGATGAAATGAGTAAGGAAGCTGTGGTCCTCAGACAGAAACAATTCTTTATCTCATGTCCCTCCTCTCACCAGATATGGTAGCTGTTGGTGTCGTGGATCAGGCCCTCTCCATCAATGCATTTAATCCAGCTGTAATAAGATCTGGGGTGTATCAAAGGTGAACTTTAGGTGCCTTCCCCTACTACCCTACCCTAGTGGATAATGACCTCTTAGAAGCTTGAAAATCCCTTTGTTCATAATTTCCTAAACCTTTCCCATTTTACACATACCAGGAACATTCCCTAAGAAGCATCCAGATACCAATACCCAAGCCAATAACTAGCCAGATGTTTAATACATACCAGACACTGAACAAACAAATCTGCTTTACCCTGGCTTTCCCTGACCCTTCCCTAGTTCCCTCTTCTCAGCAGGGAGGGGGCCCTGAATCTAGATTTCCTGGGGAGGGAGAACTTGCATATTGTACATGAATTCTGGGAGACAATTGGATTTTTTTTTAAAGGCTGCTCAAAGTTTATTAGTTTCTGTTGAGTACAAAGTAAACAAGTTACTGAGGCTGCTGGAGAGCGCATAGGTGATTCACAGTAAAAAAATAGCTGTGGGGTTTTTTTAACTTGTTTTTTGGTGTTTTGCTTTTGTTTTCCTTTAAAACACACACACACAGCACAACTACTTCTACACTTAAACAGCCTGGCTATTCTAAGGGAATAGTTGGGAGAGGGAGGGGGGAGGGGAGGGGAGGGGAGGGGGAAATGGGCTCTGATGCCTAGCACACTTCCGAAGTGGGGATGGGGGCGGCAAGGAGGGTGCTGCTGGTCCTGCAGAAGGCCCAGTGCTGGTCTTGTTGGGCTCACTCACACGCCGCTCCCTCATGGCCTCCTGAGCCAGGTCACGGGTGATGGTGCCATGAACAACCTGGAAAGTTCCTGAGTGCTCTGGGGATTCCCACACAGTTGTCATGAATGGATGACTCCACTTCCCGAAGAAGAAGCTTGCCCACCAGTGGCCTGGGTCTGATTTGGGAAGACCAGGATGATGGGGGATCACTTCTCCAGAATTCTCAGCACTTCCGCAGGACCTGTTGCTGGAAGTGGAACCCAGACGCCTTCGGTAGCAGTCATGGGTTGCTAAGAGTGAACCGCTGGATGGAATTGCTGCCATGTTGCCAGTTCTTGTTGTGATGATGTAAACCTTAGTGGCGGCTTCCAAGCAGCCCGTCAGGCAGTGGGCTGCGGGGGATGATCACGGGTGACCCGGCTTGGGGGAAGGGGGTGCTAGGCCACAGGGCCCATTTGTAAACAAGATCACGGGTGGATACTCCGTGGCAATGAAAATTCAAGAGTTCTTTGGGTTTGATCTGTTGTTTCTTACTAGGAGCAGTTTAGCATATCGCCTACATATGATTAGAATTAGACCTAAACCAAGGAAGCAGGATCACCCTTCCTGTACATTGTCCTGATCCATTTTTCCCTTTTAGGAGCACATAACTGCGGTTAGAGAAGGTAGTCCCACATCTAGGAAGGACTCCGCCCTTTTGCTGCTTCCTAAGTGTAAGCCTGTCTGGGCAGAGCAGAGCTAGGTCTCTGGCTACCCCGACATAGGTCCAGTTAATATTACCTAATCTAATGTGATGTGAGAAACTTGGACTCCCTTCCTGTACCAGGAGGCCTTCCATTGGAAGCAGTAGAGTCCCCTACAGTGCACAACATCTGAACTGCCTAGGGCCAGGGACCTGAATATAGGTCCAGGCTTAGAGGCAGAAGGTAAACAGGAGTAATTGCATGGAAGATGGTGAGGGCTAACTCTGTACCTTTCCTTTGGATCCCTCCCAAATACCTGCTTCTTAGCCCTGATCCTCTGGATGAAAGAATTCCATAAAAGATTTCTTTAAGACCTGCCCAGACTGAATCAGGAACCAATAGGACAGGCTTGATGCTCTTCTCTTTCCCAGTGTGGAAACACAGCCTTCCTTGTCCTCCGAAGAGCAAAGCTGAACAACCAAAAAGTAAGCCCAATCTAGTCAATGCCACAGCATTCGTATCCTCCTTGTTCGTGGCAGGAGTTGTAAGGTTAGTGAAGGGATCTTCGCCACTTCCTAGTTCTGTGATCTCATGGAGCAAGTTGCTTACCTTCTCTTGACCTCAGTGCCCTCATCTTTAAAGTAAAGTGCTTAGACCAGAGACCTCTACAGGCCCTTCAGCTCTAAAGTCCTATGACTAAGAATGGGATATGCCAGTGTAGGGTAAAGTGGGGACTGTGGGATCCAACAGCTACCTCTAAAGTGGGAGCCTATGTCTCAAGTGGGGAGGATGCCCATATTCTGTCTCCTGGATTTAGAGCTGGAAGGGACTTTGGAGGCCATGGAGTACAACCTCCTCATTTTACAGATGAAGAAACTGAGGTACACAGTGGTTAAATGACTTGCTCAAGGTAGAACATCTATTTTCTGAGGTAAGATTAGGCTTTGCGGTTTTCACCCACTGTACCACATAAGTTTCAAGGGGAGAAGAAAATACTGTGAAGTCCTTCATGCCCTGCTTCTGTCCTTATGGAGTCGGCAGTATGAGGTGAGACCAGGATAATAGCAATTGCGTACCCTGCATAAGTAAAGCATTTGTCTTCTTCAAGTGCTTTTACATCCATCATTCATTCACTTTCCCTTGCTAGGATTCAATTTCCCCATCTCTAAAATGAAAGAGTTGGGCTAAACAATCTCTCAAGCCCCTTCCTGCTCTAGCATTTTTGTTTAGAGCCATTTTTTTTTTTTTACAGGTATTTGGAGGGGTTTGAGGGAGAGCTCAAGCAAGTCACTGCTTTTACTCCCTTTACTCTAGCATTTTAAGATTCCCTGACAAGATGATCTCTAAGGTCCTTTCTAGTGCTCAAAATTATGACTGTGACACTGTGAACCTAAACGAGTCCTATAAAATAGAGACTTAACCCCACAGATTATGTCCATCTTACAGATGAGAACATTTGAGAAATTAGATGATCTGTCCCAGGTCTCGCAGCTAGTTACTGGCAAAAGTGGGATTAGAAGCCAGGTCTCCTTACTCTGCATAGAGTGATTGTCATTACAGCACACCACCTCCATAATAGGATCACAGGTCTCACAAGCCAGATCTCTAAAGCCTCTTCCTGTCAAAGTCATCTATGGATGCAGCCCACTCCCTTGGAGTTCCTTCCCAGAGAGCATTGGCAATATTGGCACCATCTTCAAATTCCTCTTGGTTGTGCTTTTTCTAAAAGGCTTTATTCCCCTTGGGTAAGAAAATGAGTAGCTGCCACTGGCCTGGGCTCCTGTCTCCCTCTCAAGCTCTTGGCTCTCACGTCTCCTCATCATGAGAAGCTCCATTGCAATCCACGCCCAACTGGCTATTTTAAAGCCGACTGAAGGCCCTGCTAATACAGGTGGCAGCAGTGCAGTCATCTTGTGCACTCTCCTGGGCCCCTAACGATAGCCCTTCAAGCTGCTTACATGACTAAATGACTCTTCTTCCCAGACCAGGTGAGGAACTATCTCCCCAGGGCTGTAACAGCAGAAGAGTGTGAAGGCTAAAGAGGAGTAAAGTGTGAGATCTGGAAGTTGGCAGTCTCTGAGGCATATCAGGTGAGGTGGGAGCAGGATTGCCTTTTCCCTCTGGGGTGATGATCTTGACCACAGAGAACCTGCCCCCTTCTGCCTGATGCTGAGGGGTAGTGGAACTTGGGAGACTTTAAAGGGAAAAAGGCCCTGAGGAGCCGCACATCTGCTTGCAATAACTGCATCAGCTGGTGGCAGGATTCTGAGTCCAAGACTGGAGTCGATCCTGGTGAAAACTGTACTTGTGTTCTTCCCACTCTGAGCCCCTTTCCCCCTCCCCAACTGCTGTGAATGCAGTAGCATCTTGTGGATCTGTAGCATTCTTCTTCCCTGGGGCCACTGGCAAAACTAGTTTTTCTCCCCTTTGGCCACATTGGGCAGATGGTGTGATTCCCACCCACTCCAGCCTGATGAGGGTTAGAGAATGAGCTTCAGTATCCTTACCAAGGCCACATGGGGCCTGGAAATGATGAGAGAGAGCAAGGCTCCTCATCAAAGGCCCTGGTAATGCTAGATGTGGAGTTTTCTAACAAAGAGAAGGAATCCCTAGGGGCTGAGAAGGGGAGGAGAAGAGCGAGGATGCTCCAGGCATCTATGAATATTTCATTAAATAAAAACTAGAGTGAAGTTGGTGGGGGGGGCAGTGCTGAATAAGTGATGGGATCCTTTAGGGAAATGCCATTCCCTGGACTGGACTGAACTGTGGATGTAGGGGCTAAGGGACATGGAGAGAGGGAGGTGCTTGGGTGACCCTAAAAGGCCTCTGTGTTTCAGTTTCCCATGTGTGAAAACTGCAAAATCTCCCAGTTCATAGTTAAAGTGAAGACAGAATTGGAGCATGGTGAGGCTGGCCAAGGCAGCACATTCAGAAGTCCGTTTTTTTAGTCAACAAGCATTTATTAAGCCCTTCCTATATGTCACCTAGGTGCTGGGATAGGAACACCAAGAATGGGGAACCAAGGTCATCGCATAGAGATGATCGAATAGTCTAGGACATCATCCTGCCAGAGAGTGAGAAGGTTCTTTCCCTAAAGCATTCACATGGTTCTCAAGTGCCCAGGGTCAATTGTTAAATTTCAGGATGGCCACCTAAGGCTAGCCCTCAACTCCTGGCCAGCACAATGGCTGCCTCCAATCAAAGCTGTACTAGGGACACAGCTGAAGCCCCTCTCTGTGTTAGCGATCATACATAACAGGTGCTTTACCAGTGTGATGCCCTTCTTCCCCACTTTTCTAATCATCCTAAAATACTGCTTTCATTATTTTGCTTCCCTGCTCAAAACACTTTCATGATTCCCCATTGCCTACAGGACCAAATCCAAACCCTTTAGTCTGACATTCAAGGTCCCTCCTCAATTTAGTCCCAACCTATCTGTTGTTCATTAATATGTCCAACAAACATAACTAATCTTCCTAAACCTGACTAGTCAGATTGGTTAACTCACTGTCCACCAAGAATACTTCGTTCATTCCTGCTTCCATACTTTCATTCCTTCCTGAAGTTCCTTCTCTACTGTGCTTCACTTGTCCAAAGCCTACCCCATCTTTCAAAACCCGGTTCACATCCTTCATTCTTCAGGAAGCCTTTCATAATCCCCCTATCCCACAATAATCTCTCCTTCCTCTGAATTCATATAGCATATTCTGTTTATCTAACTCATTTGTTACTGTTTTATGGAGGTTGTATGTAAACTATGTAGGTTATATTTATGTCCACGTAGGTTTGTCTTTGGTTCACAAGGAGGCATGAATAGGCATCTGTGGAATCTTGTCTGCCCCATTCTCCAAGGACAATTTTGATTCTTGCCTGAAAGAGAGCATGAGATTGGGGCCACAAGGCTGGCCATTCTGCTTTCCTCAAACTAGAACCTGACTAGTACTAGACTAGAATTATAATCCGTTTGACCTCCTAAATACTGTTAGTCTAGGGGAAAATGATTTTTAGGTTCAAACTGCTTTGCTGGGTGCTGTTCCTTAAAGGGCAAGAAGTGCCTCAAGCTATATCCAAAAATGATTTACTTCCCACCAAATGTTAGTTACAAAAAGACCATCATAAATGGTGAATAGTAAATAAATCCATTTACCCAAGCAATACACACAAATCAGAGAATTTGTACAGATTAAAAAATAACAGGTAATACACCAAGCAAATGAGCTGTCCTACTGGGAAGAAGATAAATCTCGACTTCCTAATCTCAGTAAGAAATTCCCAAAAGTCTCTAAGGAGGCAAGCTGGAAATTAGGGATATTCAATCAATCAATAAACATTTATTAAGCATTTACTATGTGCCAGGTGCTGTGTGAAGCATTAGGGATACAAATAGAGGCAAAAGACAGTCCCTGCCCTCCAGGAGCTTACAATCTAATGGGGGAGACCCAATGTAAACAAATATATACAAAGCAAGCTATATTTAGGATAAATGGGAAATAATTAACAGAGGGAAGGCATTGGAATGAACAGGAATTGGGGAAGGCTTCCTGTAGAAGATGGGATTTTAGTTGAGAGTTAAAGGAGACCAGGGAGGGCAGTAGTCAGAACAGAGGAGGGAGAGTATTCCAAGCATGGGGGACAGCCAGAGAGAATGCCCAAAGCAGAGATTTTCAGTCTATTTGACTCTTCATGACCCCATTGGGGTTTTCTTGGCAAAGATCCTGGAGTGATTTGCCATTTCCTTCTCCAGCTCATTTTACAGATGAGGAAACTGAGGCAAACAGGGTTAAGTGACTTGTTCAGAGTCACATAGTAAGTATCTGAGGCTGGATTTAAATTCAGGAAGATGAGTCTTTCTGACTCCAGACCTAGTACTCTATCCACTGTGCCACCTAGCTGCCCCCAAAGCCAAGAGATGGAATACCTTGTTCCTAGAACAGCCAGGAGGCCAGTGTCACTGGAGGGAAGAGTACCTGTTAGAGAGTAAGGTGTAAGAAGACTGGAAAGGTAGAAGGGGACTAGGTGATAAAGGGCTTTGAATGCCAAACTAAGCATTTTGTATTTGCTCCTGAAAGCAATAGGAAGCCACTGGAGTTTACTGAGTGGGGGAGGGGGGGACAGAGGAGGATATGTGTGTAACATGATGGGACCTGTGCTTTAGGAAAATCACTCCAGTGTCTGAATGGAGGATGGATTGGACTGGAGAGAGACTTGAAATAGGCAGACCCACCATCAGGCTATTACAGTGATCCAAGTGTGAGGGCCTGCACCAGACTGGTGACAGTGTTAGAGGAGAGAAGGGGGCTTATTCCATCGATATTGCAAAGGTGAAATTGATGGGCCTTGGCAACAGCTTGGATCTGGAAAGTGAGAAATAGTGAAGAATCCAAAAAGATGCCTAAGGAGCTGTGAGCCTGAAGGACTGGGAGGATGAAGGCTTTCCTCTCCCTCTGGTCCTCACAGGCCACCTAGCCCTCATCACAGAGAGAGGGGTTATACCTTGGGGACAATCTTTGTTCTTCACAATTCTCATGGCCACTAGCCCTGTCCTACCCCCTACCTCTCCCCTACTTATGGAAATAGCTTTTCTGAGAGCCTCCACAGTAACAGGGAAGGTAGAAGGGAGGAGGGTTTAGGGGAAAAAATAATGAATTCTGTTTTAAACATACTGAATTTAAGATGTTTACAGGACATTCAGTTTGACATGTCTGAAAGGCAGTTGGAGATGTGAGATTGGAGGTTGATCCATGGAATCCATAGCATCATTCATGGGAATTGATATGATTACCAAATGAAGTCGTATAGAGGGAGAAGAGAAGAGGGCCCAGGATAGAACCTTGAGGAACCTCCACTTTTTGAGGATGTGGTCTGGAAGAATATTCAACAAAGAAGCCAGAGAAGGAGTGATCAGATAAGTAGGTGGAGAACCAGGAGAGTAGTGTCCTAAAAACCCAGAGAGAAGAGAGTATCAAGGAGGAGAGATTAATCAGTGGTGTCAAAGACCACAGGGAGGTCAAGAAGAAAGAGGACTGAAAAAAGGCCATATTGAAGCATTGGCTTTACTTCTACGTCAATGGTGTCAAACTCAAATAGGAATGGATCCCTGCAGTCAATATTAACCATCCATTAACAGTATCTTTTTTGTTGTATTTTTATTTATTTTGGTAAACCTTTTTTCTCTGTCCAGGGGGCTTCTTCTTGAAGAGACCCTGCAACCAAGTGTATCCTTTCTCCAAGTCAGAAGCAAAGACTCCCAAACTCTCGCCAACTCTGCTCCTTATGCAGGCATGTAGCATCAAATAATCATTTTCTTCATCAAAGAGGAGAGTCTTCTACAAAGACATCAGACTTGAACTCTGTACTATATTTGTATATAGCCTCGTATTGTAGTTATTTTTTTTTCATGTGTATATTTGTTGTGTCCTTAATTAGACTGTAAACTCTTTGTGGTAGGGTACAGGTTCTCATGGCCACATGTCCTATTAGTCTAGTGACTTGGCATCCAGGGAATTTGTCCAATCTTCTGAGCGAAAACAACAAAGATAGGGCAGGGTAGGGCTGCTCAGAAGGCAATGTTGCATTTTCCCAGTCTACGCTGATTGGAGAGAGGGGAATGGGACTTGGATTCCTGGGGACAGGTCTAGCTATTTCAAGGGAGGGTATCCTACCCTGGCAAGGTGCCTGGGAAATCCCTCCAGCAGCTCCCCAGTATGCCACAGCTGCTCTTTGACACTTTTCCCTACCTATTCCCTATTCCCTGACATGTTTTGGAAAATCAACTCTCAGGCCAGCAAGCAAAGGAGGTTCATAAGTAATTTATGAGTTAGCTGGTCTCTTCCCAGTTGGAATAATAAATTATTTACTCCAATGACAATATTTATTTTCTAAAGATGCCCCCTGTTGCAGAGCCTCATGGCCATGATAGAAGAAATTCAGCCTAGTCGCTGTGAGCATCCTCAATCTATTCCATCTGGCTCTAGTGTTCTCTGACCTGCTGCTTCAGACCTTAGCAGGAGTGTGACTGAAGGCTTTCCTCTCCCTCTGGTCCTCACAGGCCACCTAGCCCTCATCACAGAGGGAGGGGTTATACCTTGGGGACAATCTTTGTTCTTCACAATTCTCATGGCCACTAGCCCTGTCCTACCCCCTACTTCTCCCCTACTTAAGGAAATAGCTTTTCTGAGAGCCTCTCATCAGTAGGACATGGCGCTGACCTTTGTCACCATCATTGGGACTGGATTTTTCTAAGCCATCCATGCTTTCCTTTCCAATCCTATGGCTTAAAACTGCACTAAGACTTTTGGGACACATGGTATTTGTGAAATTACCGATGGAGTTTAGTGGCTAGGATTAGGGTTTCTATGTGAGTCCTAAATTAGGGCTCAATCTGGGGTCCAGTTTAGGGCTCACCCTGTGACTAATGAGACTTTCTCCTCCCCCCAAACAAAATTTACCCTATAAAGCCCCTTGCCCCTTGTCTCTGGAAGATACAAGGGATTGTTAAAGAAAAGACTTGTAATGGCTCGAGTGATTCTCCCACAGCCAACTTCTTTCTCCTGCCGTTTCCAGCTCCCAGCCTAACTCCAGAGTCAAACATTCTCCCTGGTGTCCTATCTGCCTGACATGTCCCCCACTCAGGGGGCTGGGCCCTAGGAAGTAAAAAATGCCCTGTTACTCAGGAAGGCTGGGAGGGGAGATACACACCTCTCTCCATAACAGACAGGAGCTTCCAGGATTAGCAGTTTTAGATTCAGCTTTAAGAGTCTGGAAGGAGAAATAGACTCGAGATTTCAGATCCCTCTCTGGGTGGCTCAGGAGGGGATTGAATAGGAAAAGATATAGAAAAGATATAGAAAAACTGAGATCAGGGAAGAGAGGGAATGAGAGGAGGTGAACCCACCCTCATCCCCAACTGACAATGTTATAATGCCTAAGTGTTACGGTGGATTCCCAGTTTCTTAGCTATTTCCCCAGAGAATGAATACAAGAAGGAAAAGGAGGGAAGGTAGTGAATGAAGAAAGATCCATAGCAGACCCTTAGATACAACTCTGTTCTCACAAACTCAAGGCCCTTTCTCTTCATCCCCTTGACTCTCTCCCCTCCCCTTGGACTGTGGCTATCTTTCCATCTTTCCTCACACATTGGCATGTCCCAGAAACTATCCATCCTGCAAACCCTCCTCCACCTCTACCCCCCAAATGCAGATATTCTATAGTGATCGTCCTAGAGCATTTTGGAAATTTGCATGATTTTGTGGGATAGCAAACCAGGCACTTTTGTCTTGTGTCAACAAACCTTACATACTTATTTCTCAAGCATTTTGAGTTCTGAAGAGATTGGAATTCACCAAATTTTCATGAAGTCACAGAACCCCAGGCTTTGGTTCTTCAGCAGGAAGAGTATGGAAAGAGAGGAACACCTCCAGGGAGAATGACAGAAGTAGGGCTCCCACCCTCTGGGCCCTTTCTTAGACAGAAGGTCAAAATGGTGGCAGTTAATACAATCCAATCAACATTTATTAAATGCCTAGTATGTTTGAGGTTGGTGCTAAGAGCTGGGGGACACAATTAATAAAAAGAAACAGTCCTTGCCTTCAAGGAGTTTATTATTTAAAGGTAGGAGAAAACACACAAAAAAGGGCAGGAAACCAGGGAGGGGTGGTTGGAGGGAAACACGTAGGGGTAACTGGTGGAATAGAAACCAGGCAGAGCAGCAGATGCAAAGTGGAAGGAGCCAAAAAGCCCGATCTCTGCCCTCTAAAAGGAAGGCACTGGGAAGCTTTCACCCTCCAGCCCTTGAATGAGAGGGGAAATGAGGCTGAGAGAGATGGTATCAACCAAGACTTGAAATGGCTATTCCAGTGATGAAATTAGAGGTGATGAATTTAACCTGGAAAGCCATGATGAGATTAGAGGTGATGAGTTTAACTTGAAAGGGGCATTTTATACGTGGAGTTGAAACCTGGTGAGAAGCAGTTGCTGAATGGAGTGAGCCAAAAAATGAAGCCTTTGGAACCCCAAAGGGGTGGAAGGAGGGAGGTGGTGTCAAGGCTTGAGTTAGCAACCCAGTGATGAGATTAGAGATGATGAATTTAACCAACCTGGGAGGGGCATCTTGTTCCATGGAGTTGAGTGAGCAAAGCAGCACATTGGAGTAAGGGAGTGCCTCACTAGGGAGGCAGTTAAGTGGCCCCAGTAGATGGGCATGGAATCAGGAAGTCCTGAGTTTAAATCTTGCCTCAAACATCTACGAGCTATGTGACCTATCTGTGTCAAGTCACTTCCCTGTCCCTCAATTGCCTCATCTGTAAAATGAGAAAATAATAGCATCTATCTCCTAGGATAAAATGAGATTTTGTTAAAGTACTTTGGAAACCTTAAATTGTTACATAAATACTAATTAGCATTTACTGTTGGGGCTGGGCCATTCCAGGACTGGGGAGGGGGGAGGCAGGAAGGAATGGAATCCATGAAAATGTGGTCATCATGAAGTCCAAAATGTTTTTAATAATAATAGTCTTGGGGGGCAGGAAGGGTTTGGAGGAAAAACTTGAAGTGTCATTATGGAACAGAGAGAGAGGAGACACAAAAGGGAACTAAAGAAGGTATGTTTCCTGTCTTTGGGGGTTTATAGCCTCTTAGCTCTATCCTAGGTAGCAACATTGGAAAGAGCACTCAATTGGAGCACTGAACTTGAACTCAGAAGATCCAGGTTTTTGTAATCTAAGCTATACCATTTACTAGCCATGGAATGGGGGGCAAGTTACTTCCCTTCTTTGGTTCTCAGTTCCTGTTATTTAGGGATAAATGAATCAAAACTCATCTCATGTCCTTAATTAGTTCCATTTTTTGGGAGGGGCATGTAGCACAATGCTACATAGGGACATGTTTTGTAAAACACTGTTACCCCAGGAACGTAATGAATGGGCAAGTGGTTGAATGGAAGGACAACAATGTTTTGTAAATCGTAGTGGGTCTTGGTTACAATGTATTGATCAATCAACCTATATGCCAGGTACTAGGCTAAGTGCTGGGGATATAAATTAAGGGAAAAAATGAGTTTCTCTATTCAAAAAGCTCACATTCTAACTAGTGAGAGAACACAGGTACATTACAGTATGTGTAGAGAGTAGAGGGAGGATGAACTTAGAGGAGAAGGTTCTGAGGACTTGGAAAAAGCTTCCTGCAGAACTGAACTGAGTCTTGAAAGGAGCCAGGTATTCTAAGAGGCAGAAGGAGGGGGGAGAACATTCTAGAATGGGAGATGGCCAGTGCAGTGACTTGGAGATGGGACTGTCATATTGGAGGAACAGCTAGTAGGACAGTATAGATCGATCAGAGAAGGCATGGGAGTAAAGTATAAGAAGACTGGAGAGTTGGGGCAGTTAGGTGGCACAGTGGATAGAGCAACAGCCCTGAAGGCCAAGTTCAAATCCAGCCTCAGACCAAACACTTGACACTATCTGTGTGACCCTGGGCAAGTCACTTAACCCCAATGCCAAAAAAAAAAAAAAAAGAAGAAGACAGGAGAGAAAGGAAGGTGCCAGGTTGTGAAAAGATTTAGATTCCAAACAAAAGACTTTATATTAATCCTGGAAGGAACAGGGCTCCACTGGAGTTTATTGAGCAGGGGATGAAATGGTCATAACTATGCTTCAGAAAATTCACTTTAGACTTCTAGACAAAATGTCAGAGTGAATAGGAGCAGGACAGCTCAATTACTATATATGTACTCCAGAATAGATGTAAAACAAGAGTACTAGACTGAATAATGATGAACTAAGAAAACTATTATACCTGCCTTCATCCAGTCAATGAGGACAAAAGGTGCCAGCCAGAAGTTTACAGGCACTAGGGAGGTACTGTAGCCGGAGGATCTAGAGTAAGGAACAGAGTAGGAGATTGGAATGCCTCAGAAAAAAGACCCCAGAATAGTTAAGAACCTAGAGGGCAACAATCAGTCCACACAGCCTAAGGGCTCTGAAAGTTTACAGCAAGCTGACATGAGCCACCTCCAAGAGCCTGGAAGAACTCGGCACTCTGTACCTGGAGTATACAGGTAAGCCCAGGACCAGCAGGCATGTTGTTGAACAACACATGCCAGTGGAAAGGAGAGCCAGCATCAGGACCTCAGACAATACAGACTAGGACCAAATGGGGTAATCATGCCATCCAAGAGTACAGGAGTAATTAGGAGCCTAGCACTGACAAAAAGTCTCAATTCAGGAAGTAAAAAAAAAAAATTTGCTTCCAGACAAGAAGCTTGCCTGGATGTAGGTAGACAGTCTAACTCCAACGCATCCATCAAAAACTGAAAAATAGCATCAGATGAAATAATGATCAAGAAATCCAATGGACAACTATAGTAAGTAACTCCTTCCATCCCAGAACTGCACCCCAAAATCAGCTTCAAGTAGGAAAAGAGGACTACAGTAGAAGGTGATGATAATGCTTAACCAAACAAGCTTATAGCCTCCTGGAAAACACTACAGACTGGCTAGAAACAGGTGTAGCCTGAAAGGTTCTGTACCTAGTGGCATAAAGAATAAAAGGCTTCCTTAGTGAAAGTCCCAAGGGATTAGAAACCTACAGCATGAACTTTGGAAGTGTGAAAAATGATTTCTCTTGGTAATGTGTCTTGGAGACTAAGAGCTCCACCCTGCCAGCCTTCTGCTTCAAAGTTCTTCAGAAGGACACCACTGATAATGAGATTGTATCCATTCTTCTTATCTTGGTCAAACCTGACCCAAAACTGAATTGATTTTATCCTACTCAGGCTTGGGTGGAGACAGATACTACTGCCCAGTCAGATGGAGGCTGGAAGTGGTCTGGAATGATGGCAGGTTGATATGAGCCCCTGTTGAAAGGGTATATAAGACCATACCCCCAAATCCCTTTTGAGTCAGTTCTGAACTGGTCCCCTTATGGAGGCCCAGTTTTGTACTGAACTCCCATGCAATGCATGTCAAGCCAGCTTGAGAGAACTTAAACCGTGGACACATATACCCTAATTTTGCTTGTCTCTTTCTTAGATAATAAATTGGGGTTTTGGGGTTTAATGGGGTGCAGGGTTCACAGAAGCGATTGGAAAGGGCAGCAACCAGTGTGATATGCATGTGCTTAGTGACAGCATTCAGACCAGTAAAGTCCAGGTACTTGGGCTCCAAGGTCCCTATACTACAGAATACTACAGAAGATCCAGTGCTCTGAACCTCAAAGATCTAGGGGGACCTAATGCCAGGAAGTGGAGGTCATGACCAAACAGGACCTACTGCCCCACTCAAAAGCATAGCTGGAGGCAGAACTGGCAGCAGAACCTGACTGCCTCGATTGGGGCACAAGATTAATGAGGTAAATGAAGATATTGATCAATTATTATAAATCCAAAAATCTACCCTGTAAGAAGAGAATAACTCCCTAACAACTACAAGCAGATACTCCAAGGGGAAAAAAAACAGATTTTCCACAAGGAAATAAATCTAGATTAAAAATGAAATAAAAGCTCTGGAGGAAAAGGTTGGAAAACAGTTTAAAATAGAAGGTAATAAGCCTTACCCAAGTGATGGACTCCCTGAAAATTATAACTGACCAAACAGAAAACTGTGACTCCAAAAGGAAACAAGAAATATAGACTAGACAACTCTAACTATAAAATTACAAGGCTTATAATCAACAATAACATAGCCAGAAAAACTGAATATAATTCTATAGAGGAAAAAAAAGTAGACTTTTAATGAAATAGAAGATTTCCAGCATTCCTGATGAAAAGATCAGAGCTAAATATATTTTTTTTAATGCAAACACACTGGTCAGGCATAACCTAGAAAGGTAAATACATTGCAGGAATTAGAAAGAAAGATCTGATGAAGAAATGTTTACATTCTAATTGGGAAAGAATTCTAATGTCTATTATGGAGAGAGTAAAATAGAGACAACAGAAGGCCTGGGAGTAGTTTTGTTCTGTTTAGATTATCTTAAGTAAAGAAAGAAAAGGAGGGGGAAAGGAATACACCAGAGAAGAAAGGGAGATAAACAGATTGAACTTATTTCATATAATCAGGATACTCAAGAAAAAGGATTATAAAAACATGAAGGAAGGAGTAAGGAAGTAGACATCACAGGAACCTTACTTTTATCTGAATCAGGCAAAGGAGAGTTGAAAACACACACAAAGAGTTTGATGTAGCAAAGCATGAAACTAAACAGGGAAACAGGGAAAAATGAGGAAAGGGGAGGGGGATTTAAGAAAGAACATAGCATAAGGAAGGATCTATCATATGCAAATTCCAACTTGGGAGGGTAAATCATGAAGGGAAGATTAAAAGGAAAGAAAAGAAGGGTAAAAATGTGATTGGGGTCTGGATGAAAAGAAGAGGAGTAGTGGGAAGAAGCAAAGGACACATACTCTCTTGTTACTATATTATTTGTAAGGAAGGAGGTTGGGGGTAAGGAGACGGAAAAGTATAAGGTGATAGAATTGATATATAATTAACAATAATAACCATGAATTTTGATGGGTTGAACTCACCTATAAAATGGAAAGGCGTAGCAGAAAGGATTAGAAAGCAGAATCCATCGATATGTTGTTTACAAGAAACACACTTAAAACAAAGATTCACTTAGAGATAAAATAAAGGGTTGGAGCAAAATTTATTATGCCTTAGATGGACAAAAAAAGTAGCAATCATTACCTCATACAAGGCAAAAATAGACATGATTGAAATAGAGAAACTACATTATGTATAAATACAGCATAGAAAATGAATTATAATCAATACTAAATATATATTCACTGAATGAGACAACATTTCATGGAAATTTTCATATTTCAAAGGAAAACAAATTTATTTACAGAGAGAAATAGAAAGAAAAGCTATAATAACTGGGCACTTCCATGTACTTATTTTCATGTAAATAATAATTGTCCTGAATTGATTTTTTTAAAAATTTAGATATGATAGATACCTGATGATTATTAAATTGGAGTAGAAAGGGATATATATACACATACATATAAATGCATATATCTATATATAATAGAAAGGGATATATGTATATTATATAATAGAAACATATATATTCTTTTCTATTCCTATTCAAAAATCATCAGAAATACATGTATATATATGTATATATGTATATGTATATATATGTATATATGTATATGTATATATACACACACATAAATATATACGTACATATATATTACCCAGATGTGCATAGCATCTTTACAAAAATTGACCAAATAGAACATAAGAAACCTCACAAATTACATAAGCAGAAATATTAAATACATCCTTTTCTAACAAAAATATAATAATATATTTGATAAAAGGCTTTTGAATAATGGATCAAAATTAAAACTAAATAATTTAATCCTAAAGAACTGGTTAGACAAAGAACAAATCACAGAAGCAATAGATGATTTTATTAAAGAAAATGACAACAGTGAAACATTATACCAGATTTTGAGGATGCAAACAATTTAGGGGAAATTTATTGCTAACACCTTCATCAACAAAAGAAACAACAGATGGATGAATTAAATATGCACCTAAAAAAGGCCTCCTTCCATTAGTGAGGCTCTTTTCTCCTATAAATTTTTCCTAAAACCTACATTTTGAGTAAGGATGCATGACAGACATCCTTCATTATCTGTCTTTTACCATTATGCCCCACTTTTCACCTCCCTTTTATGTGCTGTCTTTCCTCATTGGGACATAACCCCTTGAGAGCAGAGACTTCCTTTTTGCTTATATTTATATCACCATTGCTACAGTGCTTAGTACTCAGTGAGTGCTTAATAAATGCTTGTTGAAGACTTTGACTTAACTAGAAACAAAACTTTATAAAAAACCTATCTAAACACCAAAATAGAAATCTTAATGCTCAAAGATTAGATTTTAAAACTTAAAAAGACAAAAAAAAAAACCAAACCCAAAAACATTGATTCCCTGGAATCTAGACCTGCTAGTGTAAGGACAGATTAGAATGAGCAAGCCATTGTAGAGGGTGAGTAAAGAGACCATTTCCCATGCATGGGGTGAAATTGTGGAGGCCATACCTGGTGGCCCATACACCCCATGCATAAGAAATGGGCCCTGAACTATGCCCAAAGGGCTATAAAATTATGCATACCCTTTGACCCAGCAATACCACTTCTAGGTCTGTATCCCAAAGAGAGAAAAGGACCCACATGT
Organism: Vombatus ursinus; assembly: GCF_900497805.2. NCBI lineage: Eukaryota > Metazoa > Chordata > Mammalia > Diprotodontia > Vombatidae > Vombatus > Vombatus ursinus. Next base: position 80,690 of record NW_020954548.1, on the reverse strand, counting down.
ACAAAAATATTTATAGCAGCTCTTTTTGTGGTGGCAAAGAACTGGAAATTGAGGGGATGCCTATCAATTGGGGAATGGCTGAACAAGTTGTAGTATATGAATGTAGTGGAATTCTACTGTGCGATAAGAAATGATGAGCAAGTGGACTTCAGAAAAATGTGGGAAGACTTATCTGAACTGATGCTGAGTGAAGTGAGCAGAACCAGGAGAACATTGTACACAGTAACAGCCACATTGTGTGAGGACTGACTTTGATAGACTAGGCTCTTCTCAGCAATACAAGGATCTAAGACAACTCCAAAAGACTCATGATGGAAAATGCCATCCACATCCAGAGAAAGAACCATGGAGTCTGAATGCAGATGGAAGCATATTATTAGCTCTCCTTTTCTTTTGTTATTTTCTTTTATTTCTTCATTCTTGGGGTTTCTCCCATTAGTTCTAATTCTTCTATACATCATGACTAATGTGAAAATATGCTTAATATGAATGTATAAGTAGAGCCTATATATATCAACTTACATGCCACCTTGGGGAGGGGAGAAGAGAGAAAGGAGAAAATTTAAAACTCAAAAGCTTATGGAAGTGAATGTTGAAAACTAAAAATAAATAAATTTTTTTTTAGAATGTGTTAAGAAATATTAGTTTTATTTTAACCAGTTTTCACAGCTGAATATTTATTCTATAAAAACTTTACAGATTGTACAATTTATATATAGTTCAACTACTGAACAAAAAAAGTGGGTCCCACAGATGCAAAAATACTGTACTAATCCAAGGTAAAAGCAGATTTACACACTGTACAGCTCTCCACAAGAAAGGGAGGTGGTCAGTTCCAAGTACAAACTTCAAAACTGTACAAAAATAAGGTTTGATTTTATTTCATTCTTCATACATTCAATATGTTGCAAGCACAGGTGCCCAACTAATAATAGACTTCTGTAGCCAGGAATCTGTAACCACTCCTGAATGGAATGCAAATATGTCTATTTACACAGGGCACTCTTGTACACCATACTGTATACAGTATATACTATATACATAAAAAGCATTACATGTCTAATATAAAGTAGTTTTTTGGAAGGAGTTTCTGTGTTTAATATTGTGCCAAAAGAATTTTAACTTATTAAATAAAATATATTCTAAATGAACCTAAAATTACACTTTATGAACATAAAATGTGTTCTTTTTGGTGTAATATATCAATTAAAACTGCAAATAGAAAAAACAAAATTGTAAATAAAGTAGTATTCTCACCCAGTAACAAGAAGCACTTATGTAGTTATTCTTCAAAAAAGTCAGGAAAACTAATTACTTTAAAACCCACTAAGACTAACTTATAACTTAGATATTCAGACATAAGATATTCAGTGATTCACTAATACTGCAAAACAAGTTTTCTTCTAGAGACAGTGGTTTCTTCATGCTAACTGGGTGAGAATTGGACATGTCTTCAAAAAAAGGGTTTACTGAGTATAAATCCTAAGCACACATTCGGTTTTGGAGATGTGTTCATCACTTGACTTCTCATTAGAAGGGCATAAACTAAAGCCTAAGACTTGTTTTGATATACAAATTCCATCCTCTGAGGTATTTGCACCTTCTTGGAAACAAACTCAGCCAACATCTCTGATCTTACTGACTTAGTGAATGAGCAAATGAGGAGGGGGGGGCTGGCTCATACCCATTTTGAATCTGTATTCTAGGAGAAAAAAATGAGGAAAACAAACATTATTCTAGACTTTCCTGCCACCCAGAAAATAACAAACACAATTCAATCCTTTTCTTCTAAAAATAAATAATTTAGAAAGAAAGAAAGAAATGGACCTCTTACTTTCTAGACTGGCTTGCTCACTCCAATCTGTCCTTACACTAGTACATCTAGATTCCAGGGAAGGGTTACCACCAGACAATTCCATTTCTAACTCTCTCAGCATTTTAGGGGTAACTGCATTGTGGGGGAATACACTCCCTTTGTACTATTTTAGCTCTTGAGCCCCCACCAGTGTCCTTCTATTTATATAAAGCCAACCACTCACAATTATGATGCATTTGGATCTTAAACATTTACTTACTGATAAGGAAAAACAAATAATACACCACAAATACTCACACATGAAAGAAAATGCATAAATAATCCATCACAATTCACACAGAATCTTGGGCCATATTTTCCAACAATGTATTCAATATCTGTGGGGAAAAGTGGGCATACACTTAAAGAAACTTTCCAAGTGGGCATGTAAATAAAATCCACGTCCCCTGCCTGAATAACTCACAACTGGGATTGTAAATTTTGGTGTCTTCTGTCTCAAGAACTATCCATATAAGTTCTTTAATAAATGTACTTTCTATGTTCAATAGATGCTTCTACTGCTAGGCTGAGTTGATCTGTGCTGTACTTTACTAACACCTCACAGGAGACAATGTCTCAGCCAAACAAGTCAATAGGCAGGATAACTCCTCTGATTCTCTGCTTCCAGGTTCTTCCCTCTGCTCAACTGGACTTACTCAACAGCAGTTATATTATCCATCACTTTTAGTTTCAAGTCCAGTTAATAAAGTAATAAAACTAATCTGTCCTTCTATCTCTCTGTCTCTGTTTCTTCCTCCCCCCTTACATTTCTGGGTTCAGACTCTGATTGTCTCTACAAATGACCTCACCTTAGCTTATGATTAGAAACCAAATTCTCATCTTCTATTTATATTCAGATAAATCACATTTGAATTCTGGTGTTCATATTGTTCCAGTGTACTACAGTTTGTCATATTCAAAAGGAGGAACAGATGTCTCAGAACTCAGAGTAACTGTTTCCCTTAGAATTATGAAACTGATTCAGTTATAAGAATAAGAGCCATCCCCCAATTGATAAATGGTGAAAGGATTTAAACAGGCACTTCTTAAGGAAAGAAATCCAAGCTATGTATAGCTATATAAAAATATTTCAAATCACTATTAGATAAAGCAAATTAAAATAAGTCTGAAGTTCTACTGTTGCGGTCTGAGAGGTTGAGACTCCTCAAAGACTGAAATATAGGGCAGGGTCATCTGGAATGAATTCACCGACTCAAGCATTCTTTAAGTCAAGGTGGCAAAGATTTATTGTTATGCTTTTCAGCAGGCAAGGATTCTTAAGGAACCTGCAAGAGACTGAGGATGGAGCTAGGGTTTATATGGAAAAGGGCATGGGAAAGGAATGCCAGAGACACTGATGAGGTAATCCAAAGGTGCAGGTGTCTTTGGGAGCTATGGATGAGAAAGTACAGGGAGTATACCAGACAGGGAGGGAGATGACAGAGGTATGGATCTTTGGAGTCTGGCAGGAGGAAGAGTCCTTGGGCCAACCAAGGACAAAACTCTTTGGGCTGGGCAAGGCACCCCTCTCCCTCTGTCTTGATAGGAGAATGCTCTGCAACAAGGGAAAGCTTTCTCACACACAGAAACTTACTAAGAAATTGGGAGACTTCCAAAGACACGATCTGAGGGCTGGGGCCTGAGCAGCCCAGCACTCTCTCACCCAGCTTTGTGTAGCTGCACCAGGGAGAAAGATAAGGGTCATGTGGGGCCCATGCATGAATAACTTCTAGGCACAGTGTCCTTGGGCTGGGGAGTGGTTGTCAGAGACAGTGTTTCTGAGACTAGGGAGAAATTGGGGTCCAAGTACAAGCACAAGCACCCAAGCACCCCATCACTACCACAACCCATCAGATTGACAAAGTTTATAAAAAAGGAAAATGACAAATGTAGGAGGGGCTGTAGGAAAGCAGGTACATTGATGCACTATTGGTGAAACTGTAAATTGGTAGTCATTCTGGAAAGCAATTTGAAAACAGAGTAGTAAATAAGTTACTAAGTTGTACTCTTTGACCCAGCAATACCACTACTAGGCCTATACTCTAAAGAGATAAAAGAAAAATAATTATAGCAATTCTTTTTTCAGTGGCAAACAACTGAAAACTAAGGAAGAGTCTATCAATTGGGAAATGGTTGAATAAATTGAGATAAATGAATATAAAACTATTATACTTTAAGAAATGATGGGGCAGGTAGGTGGCACGGTGGATGGAGCTCTGGCCTTGGAATCAGGAGGACCTGAGTTAAAATCTGACCTCAGACACTTGACACTTACTAACTGTGTGAACCTGGGCAGTCACTTAACCCTGATTTCCTTAAAAAAAAAAATGATGAAAGTAGGTTTCAGAGTAACCTGGCAAGACTTGTATGAAATGATAAAGAATGAAATGAGAAGAACCAAAATGAACAATTCTGAAGACTTATGGTCAATGCAATGATCAACTATGATTCCAGAGGCCAATGATGAAGAATGTTACCTACCTATTGAAAGATCAGTAATGTACTAATAAGCAGAATAAGAGACAAATTTTGGACATGGCCAACATGGGAATTTGTTTTGCTTGACTATGTTTATATGTTATAAAGATCTGTTCTTTTGGAGGTAGAGAGGAAAGATTGGATAGAGAAAAAACAAATGCTTGATAATTGAAAAAATTTTAATAAAAAAAGAAATATGAATGGATCTATGCCCCTAGAAAAGTGAACTTTCAAAGCAAACAAACCAGCAACTCCTTTTCTCAGAAGCAGAATTATAGGTATATAAGTGAAGTGTCTCTCCTCCACCACTAGTGGAGGCCCTCATCACCTCTTGCCTAGACTACTGCAATGCCTGCTTTCTGGACTCTGCTCTGCATCTGCTGCTCTGCCTGGTTTAACTCTATAAACAAGATGCCTCTCCCAGTTGAGCTAATCTAATCATTGCTAACTCAACTGATGACTAACAGTACCTCCCACAGCCTACTTTCCCTCAGATTGAAAACTGGAGGGTGGAATACCAAACTCCACCCCCACCCCCACCCCATGCCTTCCTTTTTTTAGAGGCAGAAACTGAACTTTATATAAGCTCCTTGAGGGCAGGGACTGTCTTTTTCATTAATGACAATTCATTGTAATTGTAACCCCATGTTTAGTGCAGTGCCTGGCTCCCAGCAGGAGCTTAATAAACGTTTATTGATTTGGATTGGATTGTTGGTTTCCCTGCCATAAGTCTCCCCCCATGCCAGTCCATCCTCCACTCAGCTCTCAAAATGATCTTTCTAAAAGTCCTATTCTGACCATGTCCCACCCCCACCCCCACCCTACTCAATAAACTCTAGAGTCTCCCTATGACTTCTAGGTTCAAATATAAAATCTTTTTTTGGCATTCAAAGCCCTTCCTAACCCGTCCTCTGCCCCCACCCCACCATATACTCTGGCCTTCTTGACATTTCTTTAAAAAGACACTCCATCTCCTAACTCTGGGCATTGTCACTGGCTGTTTCCCATTCCTGGAATGCTCCTTCTCCTTATCTTCACCTCTTGGCTGAAGTCCCAGCTAAAATCTTACCTTTCATAGGAATTCTTTCCCAGTCTTCTTGAATTCTAATGTCTTTCCTCTATAGTTTTCAGTTTATCCTATATAAAGCTTGTCTGCATGTTGTCTCCCTCATTAGACCGTGAACTCCTTGACAGCAGAGATTTGTCATCTGCCTTTCTTTGAATCCAAGGAGGTGGCATAGTGCCTAGCACGCAGTAGGCACTTAACAAATGTTTATTGACTGACTGACTCATTATATTCTTCTTTGACAAATCCTCTTGCATTTATCACTTTCTAATTTGTACATCTTATTTCCCCATCCTACTCAATTTTTCTTTTTTTTTATAAAACTTATTATTTGATTTTACATCACCTAAACAGTCCCAAATTCCTTCTCCTCTCCTGTTGATTCTCCAAGCTCCATCCCTTATAATAAAGATTTTCTTAAAATAAAAAAGAGAAATAGAAGAAAAGAATTTAGCAAAACCAATCAGTACATTTAAAAAATTTGACGCTTCATACAATGTTCTAATTCAATTCAACAAAGTACTTATTAAACACTGATTACACGCTAGGGTGCTATAGACACAAAAACAAAAATAAAACAATTTCTGCTCTCAAAGAATTTACATTGCACTGAAAGCAAACAACAGGTACACTCATAAGTAAATAAGAAAGTGTGCAAGAGGGACAGCTAGGTGGCACAGTGGATAGAGCACCCGGCCCTGAATTCAGGAGGACCTGAGTTCAAATACGGCCTCAGACACATAACACTCACTAGCTGAGTGACCCTGGGCAAGTCACTTAACCCCATTGCCTAGCCAAAAAAAAAAAAAAAAAAAGAAAGTATACAAGGGAGTGGGAGAGATGTAAGACAGGTCTGATATGGAGGTCACTTTGTTAACAACAAAACAGATATTGCAGAAAGCAGCCTAGAACAGTAGGGTAGAGTGTGACAGGGACATGGCAGGGTTGGAGCTGACACAGGTGGGTATGAAGGAGTAAGGAGCGCTGCTCAGGGGAGTGCAACCAACGATTTAGAATCATGAGGACTCTGAGGAGAGCTAGAGGACGTTAGATTGTCATTCCCTTTATAGTACAAAAACAATATTGATTTGATCACCAATCCCTGAGAAAGAAATGGAGGTAAGAAATAATTGGGCAGATTCTCAGAGCATATATTCAGTCCCTGGTACTGCCAAACCATTTGTTTAGTCCCAGAGGACTGTAAGAGTGTAAACTCTTGGGGAGAAAATCAGGTACTTAGTCTTGTTTATTTTTCTCCTTCCCAGCACCGACCTCAGGGCCTCTGCCTGTAGTAGTAACTTAATTAATGTTAACAATAATGACTTCTATTTATATAACGCTTTAAGGTTTGAAAAGTGCTTTATATACATTATCGCATTTGACAATTTCTCCCTCATGTACACTATCACATCACCACCACCCCTCATCAAATTACTTTTTACTTGAGAAAAGGGGACAGCCCAGTTTATAATTGTAGAAAGTAAGGGGTAGGGGCACCTAGGTGGCACAGTGGACTGGCCCTGCAGACAGGAGGACCTGAGTTCAAATCTGGTCTCAGACCCGACACCACTTGACACTTACTAGCTGTGTGACCCTGGGCAAGTCACTTAACCCCAATTGCCTCACCAAAAAGAAAAAAAAGAAAGAAAGAAAGAAAGTAAGGGGCAGAAAATGAGTTATCAATGAGTCTACTTTCTGGTTCTCTTGTCAAAGTTTCTTAGCTGGAAGGACAACTGCCAAAGGCTGGCTGAAGATTGGCTAAACCCCTGGTGGGTAGCCTTTAAAAAGCTAGCTGGCTAGTTCTGTAGTCAGTCTCAGTGGGAGTCAGCAGTCAAAGAAGAAGCTAATGTCTAAGAGGCAATTACTTTATGGGGTGAGAAGGGAATTCTTATCCATTTCCTTCTCCCTCTTCCTCCATATGATCCATGGCATTTTATAGTAGAGCCCAGTATCCTGCAGAAGGTAATTCAGAGTTTGAGGCAAAGAACAGACATATAATCTCCAGACCAGACAGACACAGACATAGACATAGATAGGTAGCATTCAAGGAGGGAAGCAGCCTCACAGAGAGAGCCCTCTGGCAGCAAAGAACCAAGTTCACTGTGGATTCAAGAGACAATTAGCCCTATTGGTCAAGAATCAAATTTCAGAAAAATCAGATCTAGACAGCCATGCCAAGCCACCTTCCTAGCAGAAATGCTGTGCCTTGGGGTGGGAGAGAACAGACATCTGGATGGTTCCTGCAGTACTACAGGCATAGGATGCCTTAGCTACATGGGTTCCCTAAACATATGTCTCACTCATTACCTTTGTACTCTTAAGTTTATGCCCATTCTTTTCATGAACATTGTATATATTTATGGAAAAATGTTCCCCAGGTTTATGGAGGTGGGGAAATGACGTTTTTTAGGTACTGTTTTTACTGTGCTATATTAGTAAATGCCTTTGCTTTGATTTAGTTGCATTTACTGACTAATAAAGGGTTTATTTATTTATCCCTCATTTTAAACCATGGGTATGTATACACATATACATTTATGTATTATTTGCTAGGAATACAATGATAAAAATGGAACAGTCCCTGCTCAAGAAACTTACATTATAATATGACACAACCTGTACATACGTACATACATATGCTGAGGTTTAGGGGTGCTGGGACCCCAAAATCATGACACATGGATCCTGCCCAAATGAATTTAACTTAAGTTTTTTTTCAGAAAGACAAGGTTTATTAAAGATCAGCCATATTGGCCAGACTCTTAAGGTAGAGGAAAGGAAGTAAGCCTCAGGGAACCAAAAAGCACCTGTAGTTTTCCCAATTCCCTAGTGACAAGAGAATTGACAGAATTGGGCATACACTTCCAGATAGGGTGTCCATCCTTGTCCTCTATGCTGTAGGAAGGTGTATCCAGGTCCGTGGCCTCCAACCAAACCAGTGGAAATGATGGGGTTGGGATCTGGACCGAGAAAGGAAAAACCCTGGACTTTCTCACAAGGCCACATCTCTGGATTTTGCTTGAGGCTATAATCCCATCGGCTGGCCTTTCCTTATTGCCTAAACCAAATCTCCCAATTCTGTAACCCCTAACCTAGCCTGGCCTTCTATTGTCTTACCTCCCTATGGCCCCAGGCCACTTCCCACCCTTAATCTTATGTAGACTCCATTCTCCCTTGCATCCCTAGATTTCTCCCACAGTCTTTCTGTCATCTTGTCTCCATTAAGGTGGTCAGATTCTTAAGAGTCTGGCCAAAAGCTCAGATTCCTTAAGAACCTAGCCAATAGCTCACAAATGTTCAAATTCCTTAAGAGTCTGGCCAATATGGTGGATCTTTAAAAAACCTTGTCTCTGGCTGAAAGGCAGACCTGCATGTTGTGATTTTGGGGTTCCAGCACCCCTAACCCTCTAGACCTCATTAGAACAAGAGCCTGAGAGTGTCAGGCGGAGTGTGAGACAGCTTCGTAATTGTCTGCCCAAAAAACTCCTCCAAGCCTTCCTATGTGCTTGGAGAGCAACCCCAACTGCAGGGCAAGAAAAGGGGGGGAGGCTTACATACCTTCCAGTCTTGGCTGAAGAGCTTGTGGTTAGGCAGTTTCCCTGTACGGGCCACTAAAATGTTGAGGTTTAGGGGTGCTAGGACCCCATGCAGATCCTGCTTGATTGAATTCGACCCAAGCCTTCTTTCAGCCAAAGACAAGTTTTATTAAAGATCAGCCATATTGGCCAGACTCTTAAGGAATCTAAACTTTGTGTTGCTCGTAAAGACAAGTGGACCTAAGCACGTCTCAGCCATTGGCTAGACTCTTAAGGAATCTGAGCTTTGGCACCTTAACGGAGGCCAGATGGACCTTATATACAGAAGGACTGTGGGAGGGATGTAGGAGTGGCCAAGTAGTTTGGGGTGACTGGAGGAGGGGTCTGGGAGAAGGGGTATCTTTGTTTTTAAATAAATTTATTTATATTTAGTTTTCAACATTTACTTCCACAAGATTTTGAGTTCCAAATTTTCTCCCCATCTCATCCCTCGCCCCAACCCCAAGATGGCATGCATTCTGAATACCCCTTCCCCTAGTCTGCCCTCCCTTCTTTCTTTCCCCCCCTTTTCTTATCCCCTTCCCCTTCTATCTTCCTGTAGGGCAGGATAGATTTCTGTACCCCATTTACTGTATTTCTTATTTCCCAGTTGCATGTGAAAACTTTTTTTTTAAACATGTGTTTTTAAAACTTTGGGTTCCAAATTTTCTCCCTTCCTCCCTCCCCACTCACCCTCATTGAAAAGGCAAGCAAGTCAATATTGGTTATACATGTGCAGTTATGCAAAACACTTCTATAGTAGACACACTGTGAAAAACTAACTCTATTTCCCTTAATCCTATCCTGCCCTCCCCATTTATTCTATTCTTTCTTTTGACCCTGTCCCTCCTCAAAAGTATTTGCTTCTGATTACCCCCTTTCCCAATCTGCCCTCCTCTCTATCATCCCCCTACTCTCTTGTCCCCTCCCCCCTCCTATTTTACTGTAGGGTAAGACAGATTTCCACACCCAATTGAGTGTGCATGTTATTCCCTCCTTAAGTCAAATCCTTTGAGAATAAGATTCACTCATTCCCTCTCAGCTTCTCCCGTTTCCCCTCCACTGTAAGAGCCTTTTCTTTTCTGTTTTTTTTTTGTGACATAATTTACTCCACTTTACCTCTCCCTTTCTCCTTCTCCCAGTATAATCCTCTCTCACTCCTTAATTTTATTCTCCAGATATGACCCCTTCATCTTCAACTCAGCCTGTGCTCTCTATCTATCTATCTATACATACATATAATTTTTTCCCTCCAACTACCCTAATACTGACAAAGGTCTCATGAGTTACAAATATCATCTTTCCATGCAGGATTGTAAACAGTTAACCTTAATAAGTCTCTTATGATTTCTCTTTCCTGTTTACCTCTTCATGTTCCACTTGAGTCTTGTATTGGAAAGTCAAATTTTCTATTCAGCTCTGGTCTTTTCATCAAGAATACTTGAAAGTCCTCTATTTCACTGAATGACCATTTTTCCCCCTGAAGGATTATTCTCAGTTTTGCTGGGTAGGTGATTCTTGGTTGTAATCCTATCTCCTTTGCCCTCTGGAATATCATACTCCATGCCCTGCGGTCCCTTAATGTAGAAGCTGCTAAATATTGTGTTATCCTGATTATGTTTCCACGATACTTGAATTGTTTCTTTCTGGCTGCTTCTAATATTTTCTCCTTGACCTGGGAACTCTGGAATTTGGCTAAAATATTCCTAGGAGTTTTCCTTTGGGGATCTCTTTCAGGAGGAGATCAGTGGATTCTTTCAATTTCTATTTTGCCCCCTAGTTCTAAAATATCAGGGCAGTTTTCCTTGATAATTTCTTGAAAGATGATGTCAAGGCTTTTTTTTTTTGATCATGGCTTTCAGATAGTCCAATAATTTTTAAATTCTCTCTCCTGGATCTATTTTCCAGGTCAGTTGTTTTTCCAATGAGATATTTCACATTGTTTTCTAATTTTTCATTCTTTTAGATTTGTTTTACAGTGTCTTTCTCATAAAGTCACTAGCTTCTAATTGCTCTATTCTAATTTTTAAGGAAGTATTTTCTTCAGTAATCTTTTGGACTTCCTTTTCCATTTGGCCAATTTTGCTTTTTAGGGCATTCTTCTCATTGGCTTTTTGGACCTCTTTTGCCATTTGGGTTAGGCTATTTTTTAAGGTGTTATTTTCTTCAGTATTTTTTTGGGTCTCCTTTAGCAAGCTGTTGACTTGTTTTTCATGATTTTCTTGCATCACTCTCATTTCTCTTCCCAGTTTTTCCTCTACTTCTCTTACTTGCTTCTCAAAATCCCTTTTGAGCTCTTCCAAGGCCTAGGACTGATTCATATTTTTCTTGGAGGCTTTGGATGTAGGAGCTTTGACTTTGTTGTCTTCTTCTGGTTGTATGTTTTAATCTTCTTTGTCACCAAAGTAAGATAATATAGTCTGACTCTTTTTGTGCTGCTTACTCCTGATCCTGGCCAATTACTTGAGTTTTAAACTCTTAGTTAAGGTAAGAGAATGCTTTCAATGTGGAGAATGTACTGTCCCAAGCTTTGGGGGTTTGTACAGCTGTTTTCAGAGATACTTCTAGAGACCTGCAAATTTTCAGTTCTTCCAAGGTGGTATGATAACGGGCCAGGTGTTTCTTCTCCACCGCTACAAGCTCCACCACTCCAGCACTCCTCCTCGCCCCAGGACTGTCCCTCAGAACTGTGACCCAGATCCAAACATCGGGAAAGCAAGAGATTCCTGACTCAGCACTGGCAAAGAGATCTCTGCAATCCCCCTCTGATCAACCACTTGATTCCCCCTCAGTCTGTGGGCCTGAAACTCAGGAGGCAGCCACCACCCAGGGGCCACGCTTGGGACTTGTGGCTGAGAACTAGCTTCTTTCTCACCACAGTCACAGACTTTTCCCACTGACTTTCCAAGTTGTCTTTGGCTTTCATGGGTTGAGAAGTCTGGAAACTGCCAGAGCTGCCCTCGATTCAGCCCTCTGAGGCCTGCTCCAGGTTTGCTGTGGCCTGCGAGCCCATGCCAAACTGCACTCCTCTCCCCGCCCGGCAAGATATACCTTTCCAATCAACCATCCAGGTTGCCTTGGGCTGGAAATTTGATTCATTCTGTCTTTTTGTGGGTTCTGTTGCTTTAGAATTTGTTTAGAGCCATTTTTTAAAACAGGTATTTGGAGGGGTTTGGGGGACAGCTCAAGCAAGTCACTGCTTTCACTCCACCATCTTGGCTCTGCCCCAGAGAAGGGATATCTTGATGAGAGTGGCAGTAAACTAGGGTGACTGGAAGAGGAGTCTAGGGAGGATCTTGATGGGAGTGACTGGGAGGTAGAATGGGTCTAGATAGGATCAAGTGTGGGAAGTGGGCCCCTCCCCCACAACAGACAATAAAGGGCTAAATTAAGGGCAAAAAAGAATTGGGAGATTGGGTGTAGGTGATAAGGAAAGGCCAGTTGATAGGATTATAGCCTCAGGCAAATGCTAGAGACTTCTTTGATCAAGTAGGAGAGTTCAAGGAGTCTGCAGACAATCGGGACCCAGATTCTTTTTGAGATGAGGGGCAAAGGTCTTGGCTTGGGCCTATGCCCCATCACATTGACATACATATGCCTACTTGTTGACTGATTCTCAAAACAATCCTGTGAGCCAGGTATTACACTATTATCATCCCCATTTTACAGAAGAGGAAACAGGCTCCAGGAGGTTAAGTGATTTGTCCACGGTCATATATAGTAAGTGTTGGAAGGGAAATTTGAGACCAGGTCTTCTTGACTTCACTCCAGTGCTCTAACTTGGAGATGTGAAAATAAGTCTATAAAAGCCTTTGAAGAACAATCTCTTCAGAAAGGCATAGAAGAGGACTAGTCAATGGCTCATGCTGTTGAGGTTTAGGAGTGCTGGGACCCCAAAATCACCACATGGATCCCACCCATAAGAATTAGATCCAAGCCTTCTTTCAGGCAAAGACAAGGTTTATTGGAACATCTGTCATATTGGGCAGACTCTTAAGGAGTCTGAATATTAGTAAGCCTCTGGCTAGATTTTAAGAATCTGAGCATTTTAATGGAGACAAGATGGACCTTACAAAGACTAAGGGAGGGATCTACTCATGGATTACTCCAAGAGGTAATAGAACTCCAGGGACCTGGACTATGTGGCCAAGGGAGAATGGAGCCTAGATAGGACCAAGGGTGGGAAGTGGCCTGGGGCCGTGGGGAGGTCTAAACTAGGTTAAGGGTAACAAAGAATTGGGAGATTGGGTGCAGCCACAATGAAAGGTCAGTGGATGGGATTATAGACTCAAGGGAACTCCAGAGATTTGGCCATGTGGGAAAGTCCAGGGGTTTTTCTTTTTTGGGGTCTAGACCCCATCCTCATCAATACTACTTCTCCCCATCGGGGTGGGGAACCTTTGGCCTCAAGGCCACATGTGACCTTCTAGGTCCTTGGATGAGGCCTTTTGACTGAGTACAAGTTTTTTACAGAACAAATCCGTGAAGTTTGAATTCAGTCAAAGGGCCGAACTGGAGGACCTAGAGGGTCACCCCTGCCCCATCCCATAAGATGCCTTTGAAAACCCATCCTAATTCAATTCAACATTTTAAAGTGCCTACGAAATGCAAGAAACTATCCTATGCTCTGGCAATATCAAAACAAAAAAAGGAAACCATCCTTGTGATGCGGTTTAGAGGTTCAGGGGTGCTGAGACCCCAAAATCACAACACGTGGGTCCCTGCTCGAAAGAATTTGACCCAAGCCTTCTTTCAGCCAAAGATAAGGTTTATTAGAACATCCATCATATTGGGCAGACTCTTAAGGAGTCTGAACATTAGTAAACTATTAGCTAGATTATAAGAATCCCAGCCTCTTAATGGAGACAAGATGGACCTTATATATAGAAAACCTGTGGGAGGGATCCAGGAGTGGCCAAGCAGTTTGGGGTGACAGGAGGAGGGGCCTAAGGAGATCTGGATGGCAGTGGCCAGTAAACAGAACTCCTGGGACCTGGACAATGGAGCCTAGCTAGGAAATGGCCAAGAGCCATAGGGAAGTAAGACAATGGAGGGGAGATTGGGTGTAGCCACAAATGATTGGCCAGTTGATGGGATTATAGCCTCAGGAGAACGCCAGAGATTTGGCCATGTGGGAAAGTCCAGGGTTTTCCTTTCTGGGGCCCAGATCCCAACGCCATCACTTATTCTGTTCTTAAAAAGCTTATAATTTCACGGGGGCAGAAGGGTTGGGGGAGGGGAACAGGGCAAATATCTAAAATAACAATGACATTAGGACAGTGGAGAGGTTCAGGCAAATTTGATGGTGAGATCTCCTTTCTGAGGAGGTGGGCCTGCAAGGAGGGGAAGCCTTCATGAAGATGACTTCTTCTAGGAAGTCTTCCTGAACCTATCTAGTGAAGTGACAATTTCTCCCAACTCAGGTATCCTATCTAAATATATTTCAATTCACCTGTTGCTCCAATAATGCACTTTGCCTTGTAAATATTCCATTTTTGTTCAGAATTTAATTCTTAGTTTATTATTTAGTTTTTTGTAGTTCACTTATATTGAAAGACCATTTTTAAATCTTTGCATTCCCCTCTCCCTCCCACTATGTATTCAAGTATGCATCCCCACCATTTAGCACAAAGCACTTGGCCTGAAGGAGGCACTTAATGAGGCCTACAAAATTACTAGTCAGACTACTATGACCCAGCCCTGGCTGTGCCACAGACTCAAGGTATGGACCTAAGGCAAATCACTCACCCTTAGTTAACTCATCTGTATAATGGGGAGATTAGTTGCCTCCTGCCTGCCTCACAAGAAAGTTTTGAAAAATAATGAGGCCAAGTGCTTTGAACTCTCTTGAAGGTGGGTGCTATGGAAGTGTAAACTGTTATTACTCTTAATCAGGGTTACTCCCTACATTGGCACCTTTTGGTAAAGGCAGTTTACTGGGGAAAACTAAAGTCCCTTTTAAAATTTTCATTTACATATTTTTGGTTATTAAAACATTTCTATTGAAAGAAACAGCTCTGCTACTTACTAGCTTCATGACTTTGGGCAAATTACTTACAGCTTCTTCAACTGTACAATGGGGAGGACAACACTTGCACTACTACCTATCTCAAGGACTGTTGTGAAGAATATATTTTGTAAACCATAAAGGGTTAAATAAATCCGAGCTATTTGTAATGTTTTATAAGTCGAAACCATGGATTCAATTCACCAATTTACTATAAGCCTTATTGTTTTTAAAGCCCAAAGGTAAAGCTTGCACTCTGGATACTGCAATGGTATTTGTCATATTCTAAAAGTCATAGGGGGCAACAGTCCCGAAGCAGTTAAGCCTCACTACATATCCCATCCTACTCATCTTATGCCTGGCCTATTGAAATACCCTTCTGGTTGGTCTCCCTGTCTCATCTTTCTCCACTCTAGTTCATCCTCCAGTCTGATCAGCAACCAAACTGATCTTCCTTAAAGGGCAAATCTGACTGTGTCAAACTCTACTGGCTCATTATTTCCTGGATCAAATATAAAATTATCTGTTTGGCTTTTAAAGACCTTAGCAATCTGGCCCCTTCCTGCCTTCCCAGTCATCTTACATTTTACTCCCTTCCATACCTGGTCTCCTTACTGCAGATAGAACCAGCACCTCCATCTCCCTAATTTGCATATTTTCACTGGCTGTTTTACATGCCTGGAATTCTCTCCCTCCCTATGCCTCCTGGCTTCCTTTGGTGAGAAATGAAAGAGTTAAGTTCCCACATAAGTAGATAAGAAATCAGCACAGACAGGCTAACTTCTCCGTCCAGGGGTGGGAGTGATAACACAATTCTAGGCACATAATGTATGTTAAGGGTGGGGCATATAAGGAAGATTGTAACCCAGAAGGATTAGGACCAATCCTGATCCAGAAGGGAGGAATTAGGCAATTATTAACTATAAAGCTTGCTCTGGCTTCTTTTACTCTCAAACTTCTCCCCTTCCAAGGAGGTGTGCCTGCTTCTCTCGAGAATCGAAAGGACTTACTTCAACCTCTTTAATAAAAAGTCTTTGAGACACCAGTCTTCCGGAACTGAGTCTGGGGTCATCTTTATAATAATTCAAGTCTCATCTTCTGCGTGCAGGAAGCCTTTCCTGATCCTTCTTAATGCCAGTGCCTTCCCTCTGAGATTACCTCCAAAATATCGTGTGAAATCTTGTATATAGTTGTTTGCACGTCCCACTAGAAGAATGTGACCTCTGTCAACCTTCTAAGCAGGCAGCATGCATGGGACCCAGTTTGGAACTGGGTTCACTTTGGGGTCAGGCTGCACAGTTTATATGTCCTTCCAACAGGGGCTGATGTCCGTCCATCAATGTTTCACCTCTGGACAGGAAAAAAAAATATCTCCATACCAGACCATTCTCAGTCTTGGGCTGTCTAAACAAAAGAATCTGTCTCCACCCAAACTTGAGTAGAACACAAGGGACTTCCCTACTTTAGATTAAATTATTTGCAAGCTTGGATGTGGACTGTCAATGCATCTCATCATCAGTAATGTCCAGAAGAAAACTGAACCTAAAGTCAGAACTTTGGAAGAAGGGAGGTGAGGAATGGGAAGAAGTTGTGAATCTCCAAGATAGTGGTTATTTAATAATCATTTTTCACACCTCCCAGAGGGAAGGGAATTTCTTGCCTCTCTTTGTACCCTCCAGCACCTAGCATGGTAACTGACACATAGTGTTTATTAAATGCTTGTTGATTTAACTCCATTTCTCATTATCTCTCCTACAGTCCCAGAGCTGTGGCTGTTGGTTGGTTGGTTGTTGTCCTTCGTTCTCAAAGAGGACCAAAGTGACATCGCTATGCCAGAGTCAAGTTATAGTGTGTCTGACTGGGGCTGACCACACCAATTCGAGCTAGGAATGCTCTACCGCAGGTTGGGCACAAATAGTCCATGTGAACATCTAGAGTGGATTCTCTAAATTTACGCATCTCATGTTTCTTTTGAACTGCTTCAATTCTGCTTTGCTCATTGAACATAACACATTCTTTGATGAGGGCATGCCATGCTGAGCAGTCTTATGCCAGTGTCTCTCATGTCACACAATTCCAAAGTTCTTAAGAGAGACCTTGAGAGTGTCCTTGTACAGTTTCTTCTGATCACCATGTGAACACTTGCCCTGTGTGAGTTTTCCATAAAATAGTCTTTTTGGCAAGCTTATTTTTGCATTCCAACAGTCAGCCCATTGGAGTTTCACTCTCTGAAGTAGAATTTGAATGCTTGGCAGTTTAGTTACAGAAAGAACCTCAGTGTCTGTCCTGCCAGGTGATCTTCAGAATCTTCCTAAGACAATTCAAATGGAAGCAATTCAGACAGCATGCTTGCCCTCATTCTGGATAATGAACAGGGCTCTCCTGCTTTCCCAGTCACCACTGGGGTGTAACAAGGCTGTGTGCTTGCTCTCATGCTTTTTAACATGATGCTCTCAGTCATGTTGTCAAATGCCTTCAATGAGGATGAACACAGCATCAAGGTCAGAGCTGTGACATGCAATCCAAAGGAACAGCTGTCAGGAGGGTCCAGTTTTACTTCTGCCACTAAAGCAAGGTATGACCTCAGGTAAATCATTTCCTCTTTCTAGAGCTCATTTTCTTAGTGTACAAAATAAAGGGACTGGACTAGACGATTTCTAAGATTCTACTGCTTTTTGCGTTTTGTTGACTTTCTTTGTATCCCCATAGCTTAGCACAGTGCCTGACACACTGTAGGTGCTTTTAAGTGCTTGTTGACTTGATTTGACTCCAACGTTCCTGCTAATTGGAAAGTTCTAATATGAAGCACATCACACTGGCCAGTTCTTAAATCCTTGCTTCTGCCATTCCCACCATCTGAAATTCCCCCCCCCCCCCCCCCCAAAAAAGCTTCATTTCAAGATTTTCTTCCTGGACCAATCAGGCCTCGCCCAGGGCCCTTTATTCCTGCAACCTCCGCCCCCCTCCCCTCATCTGCCTCGGGCTTTTCCCAGTACTGAATAGGCTGATGTCAACCTCACTACCGTTGGGATGGTTGTTAATGTGGTTTACAATTTGGTCACTTCTGTTGATGTTCCACCTTAATGCTAGTGCTTTCCCTCTGTTGATTATCTCCAATTTATCCTGTATATTTCTTCTTGGTACATAGGTCATTGCAAATTGTCTCCCCCAATAGACTACAATTCCTTGAGAGCAAGGGACTGTCTTCTACCTTTCTCTGTATCCTCAAACACTTAGCATAGTGCGTAGCATACAGTAGCGCATAATGCATGTTTAATGACTGATGGCTATTTATTCCTTCCTATTCTATCTTCCTTCTTCAAACTTGGGGTTCTCGGAAAGAAGGCTCCCCGAGTCTCCCGTCTCATCCCAGGAGCTACTCTGAGGCAGAGTCGGTGCCCTCCCCCAGCAGACTGAGGCTTCTCCCAGGACAGGGACTGAGTCTCCCTCTTTACCCCAGTAACTCCCCAAGATTAAAGAATGGAGTCGTCCTTAACTTCTTGGTTCACAGGACGATTCTCCCTAACTCCCCAACTTCTATTTACGTTTTCCCACTGCTCACAAGCAGACACCGGAAGTCCCGCCGCCTGTAACTTCTCTGAGCGTCGATTGGCCAGGCCACCCACGCGGCTTCTGATAGGATGACTGCAAATGACTACAATTCCCAGTGAGCAATGCGCCTCGCTCTTCCCCGGTGCCTCACGAGAGAAGGAAATTTGGCGGTCTGATGGGATCTGTAGTTTTCCCGCAGGGGAGGGCGTCTTCCTACGTCGAGGGCCATTCCTCCCCCAGCAGTCGCAGTGGGAAGCTTGTGCAAAGAAGAAAAAAAAACAAACAAAAAACCCTAGCGTCGCAAGTTTCTAATTGGTCTCCTAGTGGGAATGGGTGAGGAGAGGGAGGAGCGTACTAAGTAGGCTGGGCGGGCTCGGGCGGGTTGTGATGGAGGGCTCAGCGGGCCAATGGCTCGTGGAGGATGGGTGGCGAGCGACCAATCGGGACTCCTAGAAGGCGGAGCATGGAGCCTGTGGGCTAGAGCTGGCCGAGGAGGGGGGCGGGGCGGCGGGTCTCTGTGGCAGTGGCTGCTGGAAGCTGTGGCGGCCCTGGAACTGCTTCATCGCCGCGTTTGAACCGGCTCCTGAGCCGTCCTGGAGACACTCCGCCCAGCCTTCCCCGGGTGCTCAGTCCTGCTTGGCCCCCTCCCGGCGGGACCCCCCCACCTCTCCACCCTTCGCGCCGTGAGGGGGCGGCCCCCACCCAGTCAGCCCGCGCTCGGCCCCGGACTCGCGTTGGGGCGGCGGCCGCCTGGGGAGGGAAGGAAGCCGGCGCGGGCCTGAGAGGAGGTGGCGACATCGACGGTGGGCCAGGCCGGGTCGGGCCGGGCTGCGCCTCGGGGCTCTCCCGAGGAGGAAGAGCAGGTGCTTCTCGGCGGAGGCTGCCTTACAGCCCCCACAGCCGCCGGTCCGCCTCAGGGAAAAGGACTCAGAAGCCCACCTCCCTACCGGGGTCCTGACTCTCCCCCCACCCCATCTCGTGGGCCCTTCCGCGCTCCGGGAACCTCGGACTCGAGGGGCACGGGGCTCTGGGGGAAGGGACCGCGGCTGGTGGAAGGGAAGCGCAGAGGTGGGGTGGGGATGAACAATGAGCTGGGGGGTGGGGGACACAGCTGCAGGAAGATGGGCATGAATTTAAATTATTTATTTTATCGATCGGGGAGGCCAAATCTTAGCAGATCCCGTGTCTTTGTATTTGAGGACTCCCCCCCCCCAAAAAAGCTAAGGAGAGCAAAGACCTGAGACAAGGGAAGAGGGAACCTCATGAGAGAGTGTAAAGAGGGTGGATAAGACCTGCCTAGTAATGGTTTGGATTGTGTCTTCTCTGATGCTCTAGATTGTTTTTGTTCTGTATAGAGGTATTTTTATATATATATATACACACACATATACATATATACACACACACACATATATACACACTTACATATAGGAAGTATTTAACATATGTATATGTATTATATATATATAGGCTCCTGTCCTGTTTGAATCATTTCAGGGACAATCCCTTTTTTAAGAAGGAGAGGGAGCAGTGAAAGTGAAAACCTGAAATACAGGCTAATAAATTTGATTGCTCTTCTTGCCCTTCTTGTGGTCACCTTTACCTCCCTCAACTTCACCCTTCTTAGTAAAGAGAACAGCATCTTATACAGGACTCTCAGGCCATATGTTGGGTTTGGTGGTTTGGTAAAACATATTTGTGGTGCTCCATTAAGGATATTAATAACTTAGTTGGCATCTTCTTTTATGTCAGGATGGAGGAGTGTTTTTACCAGGAAAATCAATGATGGAAGGTGAACAGGACAGAGAGTTCATTTTGAGAGGGTGAAGCTTTCCTGTACTTTCACCCTCCCTCTTCAACAACACCAACCCCCTCAGGGGATCATCTCTCAGAGATTGGAAGCTGGAACCTGTGCTCTTGTGTCACTGTGGCTGCATGTTTAGTATGCAGATCCTGCCTCTTCGCTAATGAGAGGGAGAATGGGGACCCAGGGCAGCCCTGTGAAGAGCTATGATTATCTGCTCAAATTCCTGCTGGTAGGAGACAGTGATGTTGGAAAGGGAGAAATCCTGGAGAGCCTTCAAGATGGAGCATCTGAATCCCCCTACGCCTACAGCAATGGTAAGGACTTGGGGAAGGGGGAGGATTAGTCAAACTGCACTGCAGTAGTAATTAGGGAGTATAAAAACAGTAAGATAAATTTAGTTTCTGCTCAGGTTACAGCTCCAGATCTACTCGATCTTGGCATAGATTTTTGTTTTGTAGCCATCCAGGAAGCTGCTTCAGCTATCAGGGACTAGAATTAGATTGTCTTCCTGAGTTTTTTTTTTTTTTTAAACCCTTTCTTTCCTAAGGATCCCTTCAAAAGTAAATTCTAATCCAAACTTTGTATCTTGACTCAGTCCTTAAGCATCAGGCTTGGTACACACTAGGTGTTTAATGTATATTAAATTTAATTACAACCTTGCCTTCATCCCAGACACTATGTATCTGTATCCCACAATAGACTTTCAATTCAGGAAAATTACTTTTTATTTTAGTGTTGTGTACTCCAAATATGCTAGTAAGGGATGTAATCAGGGAATCAATAAAACCATTTGGTTCCTGCTTTGTAGTACCAGCTAATATGTAGGGTGTTCCAAAAGACTTTGGGACACGTTGTATAATCAGTCCTCTAAAAGTAGGTCCCATCTAAAGCTATTATGGCTTTTCTTTTGTACATTAATACAAGCTTAATCTGTCTACTTCCTTCGAAATCAAGCTTTATAATGGAAACTGTGACAGACCATTTACTATAGCTTTGAAGACTATAATTAAGAGCTGATAATTGGTACTGCCTTTTTCCTTCATCCCTTCACTGTAGTTAAAATGTAACACTTTCAAGAAGGGTGTGGGATCTGTGACAATTTGCAATCTGTTCCCATCTTTTGTCATTTTAAAGTAAGGTCCCTAGCCTTGTAGAGAGGTTGAATACAGCTAGAGCTTAGAGCAAACTACATTCTTGAACATAACAGTTTGAGTCCCTTTCAAGTATTCAGTAATATGGTGGTGTAGATTTTGCTTGAAGTATTCTTTTGGGAAGCAGAAGGTGGATTTTAAAGTCCCCCATTAAATACCTCTACTGAACTGCCCAGTGGACTTCTAGGTTCCACAAAGATGGGCTGAAGGGACTTGAGAAAAAAAAGAGAATGGTTAGATGGATGGTAAGGGGTATGAGTGTGTCAGGTGGAATTTCATCTTGTGTCAGTCATCTGATTGTGGCCCAGGCTCTATGGTAGTCCTATTGTCAGTCCATTAGTTAGGGTCATATGACATGGTTGTGGCAGGGTGTAGATCTAGTTGTCAACATATTGTTGTTGGGTGTGTTTTTGATACAGAAGACAGATGGATACAGGCAAACTGTTCCCATCAGGTGTGAAAATACTTAGTGTTCAGGAAATCAGCCTGCTGTGCCATGAGTAAAATGCTTCCTATCTTGGTATTTTTAGCATTTTTTTTTTTTAGACAAGATTTCACGGCTAGGAAATGTTTGAAATGAAATGTGGTCCGGTGGAAGGAGCATAGGATTTGAAATCAGAGGACATGGGTTAGAATCTTGATTTTACTGGATTTGGGCAAGTTACTTAATGTCTCGTGGCTTCAGTTTCCCTATTTATAAAATGAGGAGTTCTGACTATGTGATTGGAGTCCCTTCTAGCCCTAAATTTTATGAATGAATAAATTCATTAATTCAATCACTGCTTGTCCTCCCTCTTAATTTAAGTATTTAAAAATACTTAGTGAAAGCTAGTTAATATCCTCAGTGAAACTCAGAATAACCAGTAACACTTGGAGTGTGTACATTATCCCAATGACTATGCAATTATGTTGACTTAGCTTATAAGTTAGTATTGAATCTTCCCAAACACAGGTTTTTTGTGTGTTCTAAAAATACTGTTTTATTGAAAAAATTTTTAATTTTTCCAATCTACCTTTTTTCTTATTTTGTTTCTTAAGGGTTTGTGGTTTGTTTTTTCAGTCAGTCTTTTATGAGCATTTATGGCATTGGCTATTTGCTAATTTGTTGGCCTTCAAATAACAGATTATATTGCCTGCTGCTTCTTCATTCCTAAAATTTTAATAGTCATCAAGGTTTTGGGTTTGACTGTACTGGAGTTAAATATCTCTCTTCCTGCTATAGGTTCAATAGGGGACTGAAGCAACAGATTTCCTTTGAGGAGTCTACAGAAAATATATTCTTAAACCTAACCTGGAGGAAACACTTTGGAGGATAAGAAGGGAAATAATTTTTTTCTGATTTAATCAGCTTAAGTTTTTTGTTTTTTTTAGGTGGGAGGAAGTAGTATTAGGACTACTGAGAAGTTCCTCAGAAAACTTGGCAGAGTCCCAGTTGAGATCCTCAGTCCATGAAATTAACTGCTAATTAATTAAAATGTAAATTTATGATATGTTCTTCATGTTCAAAGGTGATGCTACTGATTCAGACAGTAGGATTTATGCTTTTGAGTGTTTTTCCCAGTGGTGGCCTATGAAGTGAATGATTTTTTCACTGATAGGACAGGGGCCCAAGGTTATGGGTTTTCTTTCTGGCCGTGAGATAGAGATAATAGAATCTTAGCTGTATTGGAAATCTAAGAGCTCATCATACATTCCAACCTGAGCGTGGATCTTCCCTGCAACATATTGTTTTTCTATTTTATTTGTTCTTTTAGGAATAAGACCCTCAATCTTAACTTCATTGACACCATACTTTAGCTATAAAACTAACTAGATCTGACAGAATTTAGGATTTCTAGCTAATAAGTTTTTTCAACCCCTTAACTCATTTAGCCTTCCTCATTTGTCTTTTTTTTGTTTACGTTGTAAGCCCAATTACCACACTTCCTATGAAACCCTAAACTGAAATGTGGAAAGGATCTTGTGTAAAATTTACAGATCTGCCCAAAGTAATAGTAAAGAACAAAAAAAAGAGTAAATGTTTTCAGTCTTTTCCAACAGGAAAGTTGCCTGTATTGGAAAAGGTAAAAAGAGCCTGCAGCGTTGCAACAAATTGATGACTATCTTGTGGACGGGTAGCATATGCCATTCTTTAATGTTGGTCTCCTTGTTGGCACATAGCAGAAAAGACAGAGATATGAAATGGCATGGAGGCAGATCTTCCCTTATACTGTGGGCTCCATGAGCTGAGTTAGAAGGTATAGTATGGGGCAACTGCTGCTGCTGTTGCCACTGGAAAAATTGAAGACCTAGGTTAACTGTATTCCAGTATTTATAAGGACGTCTGCTTTGTATTCTGTTACTTTTTAGCTGTCTGTCTGGAAGCATGGGAACAGTCTAATTCTCAGGGTTCCACCCAAGATGACTGGCAGCCTTTGAGGGAGGTGTGCCACACTGGTGTGAATACAGGCCACACCTTTTCTGGAGATTAGGCTTGTAGAAAACCTGAGAGCCACTTATACGTGATATTTTTCTGTGTATGTGTAGTCTTTCAAAGAGATTCTGTGTAGGGGTATGGTCTTCATTAAGGCATGGCTTATATTTGGATCAATACAGTATTTTCTAGGAAGCCTTATTTTCTTGTTACCTTTTTAAGAGGTCTTTGTTTATGTTGCTTTCTTTCCTTTGTCCATTGGCTGAAAAACTGAGTGGGGTGAGAGTTTGTTCCATATTATGCTGTATTTCTTTTCTCTTGTCGATTGAAGAGAGTGCTTATGTTGTAGTGGTAAAATTGTCTAATACTCACAAACAATATGTGACCCTCAACAAGTCACTTAAATCTCTAAGCTTCAGTCTTATTATGTGTAAAATGTAATAATGCATGTGATAGAATCACAACAAGATTGTTTTGAGGCTGAAATGAAATAATATATGTATTTGCATGATTTTTTTTTTTTTTTTGTGCTTTTTGGTGAGGCAGTTAGGATTAGGTAACTTGCCCAGGGTCACACAGCTACAAGTGTCGGGTGGCCGAGGCCAGATTTGAACTTAGGTCCTCCTGACTCCAAGGCTGGAGCCTTATCCACTGTACCACCTAGCTGCCCCTGTTTGTATGATTTTTAAACCTTAAAGCATTATACTGGGAATCCTAAAGGTCTTAGTGTTGTATTAAACTATTAAAGCTCAATACTGCACTAAGATTTTTGGGACATTCCATGTGACTGTCAACTCATTGTTATAGAATTGAACTAAATTTCTCTCAATTTGAGACTTTAAGTATCTTTGTGTGTATTGTAGTTTGTTGTATTGTCTTAGGAGAACTTAGGAAGTAGTACAAAATTGTGGAGAAAAGGACTTGAAGTTCCTGCCAAAGAATATCCAACTTCAAAGTTTTATTCCATGCCCTTGAACACCTGTTATTTCTTCAGTATTGCCATAACTACCTCACTACTGCCACCGTGCTATCAGAACAGTTAAGAGTGAGCAGGGCAAGAAAGCTCAGAATACTTTTCTAGGTTTCTTCTTTTGGTGTGTAAACATATACTGTGCCCTCCCATCCAGGGAGCAAAAGGCAACCAGGAAGATTCTTGACTTCTCTGAAAGGTGTGGCAAACAGTCTGTTAAGTGCTGCTCTTAAAACCAATCCTTTTTCTTTTATTGCAGTAGGATAACTTTTATAAATTGAACCTTGTCTAGCTTGTTTATTCAGACAGGTAGGCATGCAAGCATGTTTTGATCTCTCCTGCTTCACAAATGCATGAGTCACTTTGATCATCCTCTTTAGAACCTGAAGCAATGACGTGCAAATAGGGGTCTGATATCTAGGTAAGGTTGGAGAATAAAGTTTTTCATGGGAACTTCCTGTAAAATGACATAGTAGAAAGAAACTAAGGGAGCCAGCTCTGCCCGAATACCCTCAACAGAGTGGAATAACTATTCATTCCAGTACTCTTCCACTACACACATACCCCAAAAGAAAAAAAAGAAAAAAAAATTTTGAAAACTCTCCTGTTGTAGTTTCTGCCTGTGGAGCCAGGCTGCTCCAGAGTCCCAGAGCTTACAGTGACCTTGCCACCTCTAGCCCTGGTGCTGAAAGAAGGTGAGTAACTTGAGCAGGGTCACAAACTGTTAGTGAGTGTCTCAAATGAGATTCAAACTCAGGTTATCCAGACTCCATTGCATCACCTCACTGCCTGTATCTCCACCCTACCAATCTAAGTTCCAAGGAATCTCTGGCTGCAGTCCTACAGAGCCTGACCAAAACTCTTGGAAATCTCTTGTCCACCCCTCTGTAACTTTTCTACCTTACACTCAATCAGAGCTGTTAGGTAACTAGAGTAAGGCAAAAAATAAAAGATGTTAGGTAATTCTTTTATTACTTCTTCCACTACAAGTGGAAGCATTGATAATCAGGATAATATGGTAGGAAGAGCTCTGGCTCTAGAATCAGGGTCTAGATTCAAATCCTACCTCTGATACTGCTTCTGTGGCCTTTGGCAAATCACTTTATTTCCTTGGGCCTCAGTTTTTTCAACAGTAAAAATGAGAGAGATGAGCTGTTAGCCTCACAGGTCCTTTTCAGTCCTAATCCTGTGATATATTAAATTAGTTATTTTTAAATACATTAAAAGAATGTGTGTGAGGAATACAAAGAAGCATAGAAAGATGTATATAAACTAATGCAGAGGAAGTTAGCAAAGCCAAAAAACAGTACACGAACTACAATGTAAATGGAAAGAACTATACACCAAAAATAAAAAAAGTAAATGTAACAATTGTAAAGCTCAAGCAGGACTCGAATAAAGAGATGTGAAAGGACACCCTAGTTGAGAGGCCCACAGTTGTTATACGTTGTACTTGTTTTCAGATTTTTTTCAATGTATTGATCAATTTGCTGAGGTTTTTTTTCCTCTCTAAAAAGTACTGTTTGTTATGGGATGGCTCTCTGGGAGGGGAAAGGATATTTGTGATAACTAAGAAGATATAAAATTATTAATAATCATTGACTATTAATAAGTTATTAATATAAATAAAGCTATTAATAAAACTTTTAAAAAACATTAAAGGAATCAGGGGATGAGACTAATTCAGATGAAAACCTATTGTGAGAAAATGGAAATTGTAATGTGACTCATCTAAAAACATCAGTGGAAGTAGCAAATAAAATAATGTTAAGCAAAGATCAGTAGATTTTTTTTTAATTGAAGGATAAGTATAAGATGTAATAGAACTTAAAAAGTAACTAATACATGTAATAAAGCAGCTCACATATAGCACTTTAAGGTTTGCAAAGCACTTTACATATAATACTAGATAAAATAACAGATTCAGAAGATGAAGAAGATTAAACAAATTTGTCATGATCTGAGATGACACTAAAAAAATAAAACAAACTAAACACTGAGGAGCTAATTGTCAGAAGCTTTGCCACGTAGGACTAGACCAGGTAAACAAAAGTAGAAAGCTTATGCATTCAGTTCTGTAAGGGACCATCAGCAGTGCATTAGTGTCCTAGTTTTCCCACATTCCCTCCAACATCCAACATTTTCCTTTTTTGTCATATTAGTCACTCTGATAGGTGTGAGGTGGCACCTCAGAGTTGTTTTAATTTGCATTTCTCTAATCAGTAGTAATTTAGAGCATTTTTTCATATGACTATAGATAGCTTTGATTTCTTTGTATAAAAACTGCCTGTTCATATTCTTTGACCATTTATCAATTGGGGAATGACTTGAATTTTTTTTTTAAATTTGACTCAGTTCTTTATGCATTTGGGAAATGGAGCCTTTATCAGACATACTTGTTGCAAAAAAATTTTCCCCCAGTTTTCTGCTTTCTTTATAATTTTGATTGCATTAGTTTTGTTTGTGCAAATTTTTAAAAATTTTATATAATCAAAAATTATCTGTTTTACATTTTATAGTGCTCTCTATATTTTCTCTGGTCCTAAATTCTTCCCTTATCCATAAATATGACAGATAAACTATTCCATGATCTTTTAATTTGCTTATGGTGTCATCCTTTATGTGTATATAGTGTACCTATTTTGACTTTTTTGGTATCCAGTATGCGATTTTGGTCTGTACCTAGTTTCTGCCCTCCTGTTTTCCAGTTTTCCCATCAATTCTTGTCAAATAATGAGTTTTTGTTCTAAAAGTTTGGATCTTTGGGTTTATCATATATTAGATTACTATTGTCACTTACTATAATGTAATTTGTACCTCATCTGTTCCATTGATCTACCACTTCATTTCTTAGCCACTACCAGATTATTTTGATAATTACTGCTTTATAGTATAGTTTGAAATCTGGTTTGACTAGACCACTCTCTTTTGCATTTTTTTTTCATCAATTCCCTTGATATCCTTGAGTTTTTGTTCTTCCAGATGAGTTTTGTTATTTTTTTCTAGTTCTATAAAATAATTTTTTTGATAGTTTGGTGTGGCACTGAATAGATTGATTTAGATAGAATTGACATTTTTATTGTAATTGCTCAGCCTGCCCATGAGCAATTGATATTTTATTTTTATTTTTATTTTTAGTTTTTTTTTTTAAGTGAGGCAATCGGGGTTAAGTGACTTGCCCAAGGTCACACAGCTAGTACGTGTCAAGTATTTGGTCTGAGGCAGGATTTGAACTCAGGTCCTCCTGACTTCAGGGCCGGTGCTCTATCCACTGTGCCACCTACCTGTCCCTAGCAATTGATATTTTTGTAATTGTTCAGATCTGACTTTATTTGTGTGAAAAGTGTTTTCTATTTGTATTCATATAGTTCCTGGGTTTGTCTTGGCAGGTAGACTCCCAAGTATTTTATATAGTTATTTTTAATGGAAATTTCTCTTTCTATCTCTTGGTGCTGGACATTATTGGTAATATATAGAAATGTTGATGATTTATGTGGGTTTATTTTGTATCCTGCAACTTTGCTGAAGTTAATAATTTCCAGTAGTTTTTTAGTTGATTCTCTAGGATTTTCTCAGTATAACATTATCATCTGCAAAGAGTGATAGTTTTGTTTCCTCATTGCCTAATTCCTTTAATTTTTCTTCTCTTTTTTGTTATAGCTAAGGTTTCTAGTACAATATAAAATAATAGAAGTGATAATGGGCATCCTTGCTTCACCCCTGATTGTATTGGGAAGGCTTCTAGCTTATCTGCATTAATGCTTTCTAATGGTTTTAGATAAATGTTCCTTATCATTTTAAGGTAAATTCCATTTATTCCTATGCATTCTAGTGTTTTTAATAGGAATGGGTGTTGTATTTTGTCAAAGGCTTTTTCTGCATCTGTTGAGAATTTATCATTTTAAATTTTGTGTCAATGAATCAGTAGTCTTTTTAAAAAATTGTATTGCTTCTGTTTCTTTTTTAAAATTTTATTTAGTATTTTTTAGTATTATTTTAGTATTTATTTAGTATTTTTCCCTAGTTACATGTAAAAATATTTTTTAACATTTGTTTTTAAAACTTTGATTTCCAAATTCTCTCCTTCCCCCCCCCATTGAGAAGGCAATTTGATATAGGTTACACATGTGTGGTCATGTAAGACATTTCCATAATAGTCATGTTGTGAAAGAAACATAGACCAAAACTCAAACAAACAAACAAAACCTCGAGAAAAAGAAAGTAAAAAAAGTATGCTTTAATCTGTAGCATACATCAGTATGTTCTCTTTTTGGGGATGGATAGCATTTTTCGTCATAAGTCCTTCAGAGTTGTTTTGGATCATTAGATTCCTGAGAATAGCTAAGTCATTCACAGCTGATCATCTTACAATCTTACTGTTACTTTGTACATAGTACATTTCACTTTGCATCAGCTCATGCAAATCTCTCCAGGCCTTTCCAAGAGCATCCCACTCATCATTTCCCATAGCACAATAGTATTCTATCACAATCACATGCCATAACTTGTTCAGCCATTCCCCAAATGATGGGCATCCCCTCAATTCTTTGCCACAAGAAAAGAGCTGCTCTAAATAGTTTTTGTACAAATAGGTCCTTTTTTTTTTTTTAATCTCTTGGGATACAGACCTAGTAGTGGTATTGATAGGTCAAAGGGTAGGCTTGGTTTTATACCCCTTTGGGCATAATTCCAAATTGCTCTATAGAATGGTTGAATTGTTTCACAACTCTACCAGCAGTACATTAGTGCCCTATTTTTCCCACATCACCCTCCACCATTTGTCATTTTCCTTTTCTGTCCTTTTAGCCAATCTAATAGGCATGAGGTAGTACCTCAGAATTATTTTAATTTGCATTTTTCCAGTCAATAGTGAGTTAAAGCATTTTTTCATAGGGCTGTAGATAGCTTTGGTTATTTCATCTAAAAACTGTTCATGTATTTTGATCATTTATCAGTTGGGGAATGGCTCTTTTATAAATTTGACTCAATTCTCTTTATGTTTAAGAAATCAGTGGTCTTGGGGCAGTTCGGTGGCACAGTGGATAGAGCACGGGTCCTGGAGTCAGGAGGACCTGAGTTCAAATCTGGCCTCAGACACATAACACTCACTAGCTGTGTGTGACTCTGGGCGAGTCACTTAACCCCAATTGCCTCACCAAAAAAACAAACAAGAAATCAATAGTCTTGATAAATGCTTTGTTTTTAGATTTCTATGGTCATCTGCCATGTTTTAATCTTTTTAATTCATGTATTTCTCTTGTGATAGTTCTTCTAAATACAGAGTAGTAACTTATGACTTGTGAGGCAGCTAGGTGTTGCAGTGGATAGAGCATTGGGCCTGGAGTCAGGAAGACTAGTTTAAATGCAATCTCAGACACTTATTAGCAGTGTAGCCCTGAGCAAATCAAATAACCTCTTTTTGCCTCAGTTTCCTCATCTGTAAAATGAGGATAACACCTACCTCCCAGGACTGTTTTAAGGATTAAATGAGATAATAATTGTAAAGTGCTTAGCACAGTGCCTAGCACATAGTATAAGTGCTATGTTAGCTATTGATGATGATGATGATGATGATGATGATTGAGAAAGAGTCTTCTTTATTTTTTTCTTGACTAGAGTAGTGACTTTATAGTACTGACTCTGAATTGGGTCAAAACATAGGAATCTTACTGGATAAAGAAGAACATTGCCTCCAAGATCCTATCTGAAACCCATAGTGAGGTTGGAGGGTAGGAAAGGAAGAATTGTGTCCCAAAGGCACAGTACCTGTCACATAGTAAGTTCTTGATAAATGCTTGTTTGCCTCTTTTTCATTACTTATGCATTCTTCTCTGGACAAAGTTGAGTGTTGAAGGACAAATTCTAATTTTACAAAAATAGTGTTGATCAGATGTTTGATTCTCAAGTATTTATGTAGCAGATATGGTTCTTTTTTTATTAATTTATTTTGATTTAACAACAATCACTTCCATGTGCTTTTGAGTTTAAAATTTTTCTTCCCCTTCCTCCTCACCACCCTCCCCAAGATGGTGCACAATCTGATACAGGCAGTTAACTTCAAGGTATATTGAAAGCAATGTACCTTGGTTTTTTAATCTTTAAAACTAGCATTATAGAAGCAGGGAAAATAAGTACCAACCCATATGCCCAAAGCCACGAAGAGATAGTGGGCTCTCTTCTTTTTTCTCTTTGGTGGGACTTAATGTCTGTGAGGGAATTGATTTGCTCTAACAAGACATTTATGCCCTCCTAGATTAGTAAATTGATAAGCAATAGAAGTTCAAATGGGCAAAGCAGTAGGAAGATGACTACATTACTATTGTGAACAAGGTTAATGCAGATTTTGTGGTGTGAATAGAATTTTTGTGACTTAACAATGTTTGTGAGGACAAATAATGGTATACTAACTAAACCTCACCTACAACAATTTTGGAAATTCTACAGAATATTTAAATTGATCTTCATTTTTTTTTTCTTTTCCTGAACCAACTCATCTCTTTGATGAAGTCTTTCTCATTAAATTACATTTGGTATTGATCAGTCACACTAGCTACTCTTTTGCCACAATGGTTTATGTCTTTACAGCCATAATTCATTGTGCATTTTTTCTGTTTATTTGTATTTATCAACAATCACTTCCATAAGCTTTTGAGTTTTAAAATTTTTCTCCCTATCCTTCCCCCCCTTCCTCCCCAAGATGGCATGTAATCTGATATAGACGATTCATATACATTCCTATTAAACATATTTTCACATTAGTCATGTTATAAAGAAGAATTAGAACCAATTGGAGGAACCACCAGAAAGAGGAAACAAAACAGAAGAAAAAAAATAGCAAACAGTATGCTTCTATCTGCATTCAAACTCCATAGTTCTTTCTTTGGATGTGGACAGCATGTTCCATCATGAGTCTTTTGGAGTTGTCTTAGATCCTTGTATTGCTGAGAAGAGCCTAGTCTATCAAAGTCAATCATCATACAATGTGGCTGTTACTGTGTACAATGTTCTCCTGGTTCTGCTCATTTCACTCAGCAGCAGTCCATACAAGTCTTTCCAGGTTTTTCTGAAGTCTGCCTGCTCATCATTTCTTTTTTTTTTTTCCAACTTATATCCACCCCATTTATGTATACTCTCTTTAACATGGTGTGATAACAATACAGTTCTCAAGAGTTACAAGTGTCATCTTCCCTTGTAGGGATGTAAACAGTTTTACCGTATTAACAACATATTGTACCTTTCTGTCCCATTTACCTTTTTATGTCTCTTTTGAGTCTTGTACTTGAAGATCAAATTTTCCGTTGAGGTCTGGTCTTTTTATCAGGAAGGTTTGGAAGTCCTCTATTTCGTTGAATATCCATCTCCTCCCCTGAAACATCATGCTCATTTTTGCTAGGTCTGCTCATCGTTTCTTATAGCACAAGAGTATTCTATTACATTCATGTACCACATTGTTAAGCTATTTCCCAATTGATGGACATTCCCTCAATTTCCAATTCTTGCCCCCTCCCCCAGTCTGCCCTTCCTTCTATCATCACCCCCCCCCCCTGCTTATCCCCTTCCTCCCTATTTTCCTGTAGGGTAAGATAGATTTCCATACCCAATTGAGTGTGTGTTATTCCCTCCTTAAGCCATATCTGACTCGAATAATTCCCTCTCACCTTCCCCCACTTCCCCTCCACTATAAAAACTTTTTCTTGTCATTTTATGTGAGATAATTTACCCCATTCTACCTCTCCCTTTCTCCTTCTCCCAGTATAATCCTCTCTCACCCCTTAATTTTATTTTTTTAGATATCACCCTTTCATCTTCAACTCATCCTGCGCCCTCTATCTGTCTATTTATCTATCTATCTATCTATACTTATATTTTTTTCCTCCAACAACCCTAATACTGACAAAGGTCTCATGAGTTACAAATACATCTTTCCATGTAGGAATGTAAACAGTTCAACTAAGTCCCTTATGATTTCTCTTTCCTGTTTACCTTTTCATGCTTCTCTTAAGTCTTGTATTTGAAAGTCCAATTTTCTATTCAGCTCTGGTCTTTTCATCAAGAATGTTTCAAAGTCCTCTATTTCACTGAATATCCATTTTTTCCCCTGCAGGATTATACTCAGTTTTGCTGGGTAGGTGATTCTAGGTTTTAATCCTAGCTCCTTTGACCTCTGGAATATCATATTCCGAGCCCTCCAGTCCCTCAATGTAGAAGCTGCTAAATCTTGTGTTATCCTGATTGTGTTTGTTCTTGTGTTTGATTGTGTTTGAATTGTTTCTTTCTGGCTGCTTGCAATATTTTCTCCTTGACCTGGGAACTCTGGAATTTGGCTATAATATTCCTAGGAATTTCCCTTTGGGGATCTCTTTCAGGAGGTAATTGGATTCTTTCAATTTCTATTTTACCCTCTGGTTCTAGAACGTCAGGGCTGCGCCGGGACTGGGGCCAGACCTAGCTCCTCTCTCACCGCAATCCAACAGACCTTTCCTACTGACCTTCTAAGTTGTCTTTGGTGTTTTTTGATTGAGAAGTCTGGAAACCACCACAGCTCCCCTTGACTCAGCCACCTGAGGACTGCTCCAGGTTCACTGAGACCTCTTCTTTGCCTGCTTCGCCCACGCTGAACTGTGCTCCTCTCCCAGCCCAACACAACAGACCTTTCCAATCAACCAGCCAAATTGTCTTGGGCTGGAAATTTGTTTCACTCTCTTTTTGTGGGTTCTACTGCTCTAGAATTTGTTTAGAGCCATTTTTTGCAGGTATTTGGAGTGATTTCGGGGAGAGCTCAAGCAGGTCACTGCTTTTACGCCATCATCTTGGTTCCACCTCCAAAACTACAACTTTAAAAGAGTGTGCTTACTGAAGTTCAGAGGCTGGCTAGCTTTGTCTTGAACAGGATGTGCAGAACCTGGGTGATGCTTCCAGGCAGAGGTTGCCCCAGGGCCCAAGGCCATTGCCAGTGGGGCCCATGCTGTAGAGGGTGAATTGGTGGGGGGAGGTTAAACTCTTTTCTCCTATGAGAGGGATTAACAGATACCTTCTTAACTCAAGGGAAGGGAGTAGGAGAAGGGAGTGACAGGGTTGTAAGGAGGTGTTTCAAAACTCCTTAATGATCCATCACAAAACCTCCAGAATCTGCTAAGATTTTTTTTTTTAGCTGTTCTAACTTTTCCCTATAGCCTCCATGAAGGAGGATCCAGGGGTGTAGAGGGAAAGAGTAAGTAAGCCTCAGGGAACTAAAGAGCACTTGCAGTTTTCCCAATTCCCTAGCACTGAGAGAATTGACAGAATTGGACATATGCTTCTGGATAGGGCATCTGTCCTTGTCCTCTATACTGTGGAAGGTGTACCCAAGTCCATGGCCTTGAACCAAACCAGTGGATCGAGAGCCTGAGAGCGTCAGGCCGAGTGCAAGACTGCCTTGTAACTGTCTTCCTGAAAAGCTCCTCCAAGTCTTCCTAGGTGCTTGGAGAGCGACCCCAACTGCAGGGCAAGAACAAAGGCAGGGGAGGCTTACATACCTTCCAGTCTTGGCTAGAGAAGAACTTGGGGTTAGGCAGCTTCCCCTTATGGGCCACCAAAATGTTGAGGTTTAGATGCTCGAGGTGCTGGGACCTCAAAATTATGACACATGGGTTCTCAGAGAACCATATGTTGAGGCATAGAGGTTGTAGGGTGCTGGGACCCCAGAATACCAAGAGCAAGAGACTCAAGTCCTGCCTGAAATGAATTCGACCCAAGCCTTCTTTCAGCCAGAGACAAGGTTTATTAAAGATCTGCCATATTGGCCAGACTCTTAAGGAATCTGAACATTTGTGAGCTATTGGCTAGGTTCTTCTTTTTTTTTTTTAATATATGGCAGGTATTGGCGGAATAATTTTATTTTTGTTTGTTTTTTTACAGTTTTTTTGTGCCTTTTTTTTTTGATAGGGCAGTCAGGGTAAATGACTTGTCCAGGGTCACACAGCTAGTAAGTATCAAGTGTCTGAGGCTGGATTTGAATTCAGGTCCTCCTGACTCCAAGGCCAGAGCTCTATCCACTGAGCTACCTAGCTCCCAGTGTTGGCTAGGTTCTTAAGGAATCTGAGCAGTGGTTAGATTTTAAGAATCTGAGCCCACTTTTTAAATTTTTTGCTGCTTCCTTAATCCTTTTTCTCCCCTGCTCCTTTCTTAGAAGCAGAATAGTGAAACGGAAAGAACATTGACCTGGAGATAAGAGGCTTGAATTCTAGTAATTAGTTGTGACCATTAGCAAGTTATTTTAACCTCTGAGCCTCAATTTCCCCATCTGCAAAATGAAGGTAGTGAGTCTAGATCATCTCTGCAGTTCCTTATAGCTCTAAAAGCTTAATTGACCCTATCCCACTCCCCTAAACAGTTGTTCCAAACCTTTTAACTCCTCAAGCTCCCAGTGCTCCTCCATGATGTATTCACCTGGGGCAGCTAGGTGCTGCAGTGGATAGAGTACTGGCCCTGGAGTCAGGAGGACCTGAGTTCAAATCCAGCTTCAGACACATAATATTCACTAGCTGCGTGACCCTGGGCAAGTCAACCCCAATTGCCTCACCAAAAAGCAAAACAAACAAACAAGATGTCTTCACCTCCTACATGACTAAGAAAATAGAGGTCATGCATCATGAGATTTCTGTTCTGTCCCACTTGATGTCTCACAACCCCTGTATGTCTTTACCCATATACTCTCTTCCTTTTATTACTGAGGAACAGATGACCTTTCTCCATATTGATCATTCCTCACCCCCTCTCTTATCTTCACTCTTTCACTAATTCCTCCAAACAAGTTCAGATTGATTCAGCTTTTAAGAACCTTCACTTGATCCTGACATTCTCTCAAGCTATTATCCTGTTCATTGCCAAACTCTCAGAAGAATAATCCATACTCTGCCTCTACTTTCTCACCTTCCAGTAACTTTTTAGTTTCTTGCATTCTGGTTTCTGATGTGATTCTCTTAATTACTAGATCCAACAACCTTTTCTCAGGATCTATTAAGAGGGCATTGGTAATCTTGGAGAGAGCAGTTTCCATTGAATGGAGGATCAGGGAGTGGTCAGTTCTATGCCTAAGCAGTTTTTTAAGAGGATGGATTAGAAAAGGGAGAGAATGACAAAGAGTATAATAGTTAGATCATTACAGCCTAGAAGACTGGTTGTAAGGGCTTCAATTAGGGTAGTAATCATGTTAGTGTTGAGAAGAAGATGGATATAAGAAATGTTGTGGAAATAGAATTGTAATGACTTGGCAACTATTTGGGATGGGGGATGGGGGGGGCAAAAGAGGCAAAGATGACTCCCAGGTTATGAACCTGAGTCAGTCATCTTCAAAGGAACCTGAGTAATAAGTGTCACCTTAAAGCAATAGGTAAATTTGGAGGAACATTTTGGAAAGGTTTGGGGTGGGGGGAATTGAGGGGATATAAATTCAGTTTTGGACATGCTCAGTTTCTGGTACCAATGGGGAATGCAAGTGAAATTGTCCCACAGATATTTCAAGGTACAGGACTAGAGTTGAGGAGAGGGATATAGACTTGAGGAGAGGGATATAGACTTGAGAAGTGATAATTGAACTGAAAGAAGTGGGTGAAGTCACAAATGGAGATGTAGACAGCCTCATGACTAAATTGGTCTTGAAAATTTGATTCTAAGCTGAAACCTGAAAACATGATTAGATTTTCACAGAGAAGGTATTAAATCTTTTCCTGCTGCCGAAAATGGAGTTTGCAGAAAGATGACAGACACCACTTCGCTCCAGGCCAAGAGCATGACCATCTTTTTTGTTTTTCCATCTTTTCAGAACAGCCTTCTTTTTACAGCTTCTACTTCCTAGTGGAATCAAATTGTTATGCAGGAAAATGGATTTCTCATAGTTACAGCTCCAAATTACTAAGATGTTGACTAGTGGAGAACAGTATTATTATTCCTCAAAAGATAAAAGTCGAAATTTCCTCTTTATTTAATTCCTTTTTTTTCTCCAACATTGCCTTTTTTTGTACTCATTGCAAAACCATTTTTAAAGGTGACTGAGTCAGCAATTTAGGTAATGATACTCTTACCTCTTAAGATTCAGTCAGCAGTTTGGTAGAGTGACTTCCACACCCACCTGAAACTTGGGAGCTGCTTTGTGTTCAGTTTCTTCCCTTCCAGGGACTCATCATTTAAATTAGTTCACTCCTAAAGAGTGATTCAGTGGCACTGCATAATTTGGAAAGTTAATACCAATATTTGTGGAGTAAAAATTGGGGGCATCATGAGAGTTGAGCACTATCCTCATGTATCTAATTTTTATGGTTTATAACCCAGAATCCCAGTTTCTTTTCAGGTAAGAGCTAAACAGCAGAGTTAAATGAGTATGCTATCACCATTGGAGGCCTCCTTATGGGCTGAAAATATTGTTGAACTGTCAAGAAATCTTCCTTTGTGACTTACTTAGCATGTAACATTGGTTGGGCACTTATCTCACGAACTTGCTGTAAGGAAGTGTTTTGTATTTTGTAATATTTAAGGGTGGATCATATTTATTTTTTAAATTTTTTTCTTTTAAATAGTTTTAACATTCATTTTTAAATAACATTTTGAGTTCGAAATTTTCTCCTTCCCATCTTTCCCCTCCATCCTCCGTAAGACGGTAAACAATTTGACATAGGTTATATATGTGCAATCATGTAAAACATTTCCATATTAGTCATATTGTGAAAGAAGAAACAAAACAAAAGGAAAAATAAACTATGAAAAAAATAAAATAAAAATACTATGCTTCAATCTGCACTCAGACTCCATCAGTTCCCTCTCAGGATGTGCATAGCATTTTCCATCATGAGTCTTTTGGAACTGTCTTGGATAGTTGTTTTGCTGAGAAGAGCTAAGTCAGTCATAGTTGATCATCGAACAATGTTGCTATTCCTGTTTCTGCTCATTTCACTTTGCATCAGTTCATGTAAGTCTTTCCAAGCTTTTCTGAAATAGGTGGATTATATTAATCACACTTTTCCATCTCTAGGATCCCTTAGAACAGAGGCTCTTACCTGGCATCTGTAAATTTAAAAAAATATTTTTTAAAAATAATTTTCAATATAAACTATGTCCTTTATAATTTTATGCATTTGTTCATAATTCAAACCCCCCCCCCTTTTTATTTCACTAGGCTTAGATTTGCAGGGTAAATCATCTTGAGCTACTTTGCTCTTCAGAACACATTCCTCCTCTTACAGTTTTTGGTTGGTACAGAATAATCTTGTGATATTCAATTTTCCTTTCCTTTATACATAAAGGTCTTTTTTTAAAAAATTCATTTATTTTTAGTTTTCAACATTCATTTCCAAAAGATTTTAAGTTTCAAATTTTCTCCCCATCTCTCCTCTCCCCCCACCCCAAGACAGCATGCAGTTTGATATAGGCTCAGCATATACATTCATATTAAACCTATTTTCTTTTTTTATTATTAATTAATTTTTAGTTTTCAATAATCACTTCCTTAAGCTTTTTAAAATTTTACCTTTTTCCTTTTTTGACTTAGTATTTTATGTTTCCCCAGTTACATGTAGATACAATTTTTAACATTTTGGGGGGGAGGGGCTAGGCAGTAGGGTTAAGTGACTTGCCAAGGGTCACACAGCTAGTAAGTGTCATGTGTCTGATGGCAGATTTGAACTCAGGTCTTCCTGATTCCAAGGCTGCAGCTTTATCCACTGCGCCACCTAGCTGCCCCAACATTCATTTTTAAAACTTTTGAGTTCGAAATTCTCTCCCTTCCTCCCTCCCCACCCCACACCCTTCATTGAGAAGGCAAGCAATTTGATATATATTGTACATATGTAGTCATGCAAAACATTTCCATAATAGTCATGTTGTGGAAGAAAACAGACTAAAAAAACCTCAAGAAAAATAAAGAAAATGAAAAAGTATGTTTCAATCTGTATTCAGACACCATCAGTTCTTTCTCTGGGGATAGATAGCATTTCATCATTAGTCCTTCAGAGTTGGCTTGGATTATTGCATTGCCAATAGCTAAGTTATTCATAGCTGATCTTACAATATTGCTATTACTTTGTACACAGTACATTTAACTTTGCATCAGCCCATGCAAGTCTTTCCAGGTTTTTATGAGAGCATTCTGCTCAATATTTTTTTTTAATTAATTTACATTTTTCCACAGTCACTTCCATGAGCTTTTGAGTTTTAAATTTTTCTCCCTGTCCCTTCCCAAGACAGCATGCAAGCTGATATAGGCTATATATATACATTCCTATTAAACATATTTTCACATTAGTCATGTTGTAAGGAAGAATTAGAACCAATAGGCGGACCCGCAAGAACGAGGAAACAAAACAAAACAGAAGAGAAAAGAAAAAAGCAAATAGTATGCTTTGATCTGCATTCAAACTCCATATTCTTTCTCTGGATATGGATAGCTCTTTTCATCATGAGACTTTTGGAGATGTCTTAGATCCTTGCATTGCTGAGAAGAGCTAAGGCTATCAAAGTTCGTCATAGTGCAAACAACTTTGAATGCTTAAGAACTCTGATCAATACAATGATTATCCATATTTCCATAGGACCCAGGAAACATCTTACTACCCACCCTCTGACAGAGGTTGTGGATAGAAGGTGCAGAGCCATACATTTTTGAATGTGGCCACTATAGTGATTCATTTTGCTTGACTATACTTATTTGTTACGAGAGTTTGTTTCCTTTTCTTGGTTTTTAGTTGGGGGTGGGGGGCGCAAGTTAATAATAATGCTCCCAAGAAGAAGACTATTGTACTATTTTTTTTTATGCTCAAAAGAGAACTGAAGAAAGCATAGACAAGTAGGACAGGTTTTACTCATCAAGAATAACATTATAAAATGGAGATTTATGATTTCATATAAAATTCTTTTTTGTGTTCTGCTCTGTGTATGGAAATGCTGTTTTTGGAGTGTTTTAAGTATTATGAAGTATTGGGCAAAAAATTGAAAACCTTAGGGACACATGTTCTGTCTTCATTACTCTTGCCACTAAAAGGGAGGGGCCTCAGGAAAAAAAGGCAAATTTAGAAAATGAACAGCTGGTTTTCAGATGAAGAAATTAAAGCTGTCTGGTCATACGAAAAAATGCTCTAAACCACTATTGATTAGAGAAATGCAAATCAAAACAACTCTGAGGTACTACATTATACTTATCAGACTGGCTAACATGACGAAACAGGAAAATGATAAATGTTGGAGAAGGTGGGAAAATTGGAACATTAATGCATTGTTGGTGGAGTTGTGAAATGATCTAACCATTTGGGAGAGCAATTTGGAATTGTGCCCAAACGGCTATAAAAATGTGCGTACCTTTTATCCCAGCAATAGCACTTCGAGGGTTGTATCCCAAAGAAATCATAAAAGTGGGAAAAAGGCCCACATGTACAAAAATATTTGTATCAGCTCTTTCTGTGGTGGCAAAGAATTGGAAATTGAGGGGATGCCCATCAGTTGGAGAATGGCTGAACAAGTCGTGGCATATGAATATAATGGAACACTCTTGTGCTATAGGAAATGATGAGCAGGTAGACTTCCGAAAAATCTGTAAAGACTTGCATGGACTGATGCTAAGTGAAGTGAGCAGAACCGGGAGAACATCGTACACAGTAATAGCAACATTGTTCGATGATCAACTATAACTAATTTAGCTCTTCTCAGCACTGCAAGGATCTAAGACATCTCCAAAAGTCTCATGATGGAAAATACTATCTACTTCCAGAGAAAGAACTGTGGAGTTTGAATGCAGATCAAAGCATTTTTTTCCTTCTGTTTTATTTTGTTTCCTCTTTCTTGCAAGTCCTCCTATTGGTTCTAATTCTTTATAACATGACTAATGTGAAAATATGTTTAATAGGAATGTGTGT
Source organism: Vombatus ursinus (assembly GCF_900497805.2). Classification (NCBI taxonomy): domain Eukaryota; kingdom Metazoa; phylum Chordata; class Mammalia; order Diprotodontia; family Vombatidae; genus Vombatus; species Vombatus ursinus. The sequence goes on along the minus strand of NW_020954548.1, from coordinate 39,938 downwards.
GTATGTGTGTATATATGTGTATATATATATATATATATATCTTATATCAGATTGCATACCATCTTGGAGGGAGGAGGAGGAAATTTAAAAGTCAAAAGCTTATGGAAGTGATTGTGAAAAACTCAAAATAAATAAATAATTTTAAAAAATGAACAGCTGGTTAAAAAGATGATGTCTAAGTTTTGTATTTCTAGACTGTTGCTTAAAATATTGAAATAGACTTGTGGCGATACTGTGGAGTATTTGCCTGGAGTTTTACAAATCTAATCTTAAAGAGGAGAGAGAAAAGAGAAAACTACCTATAAAGCTAGATATTTTAGAGAGAGCTAAAATGTAGGATGAAGAATAGTAGTATTTGACTCAATTCACAGGAAACAAAATCCAAGAAAGGACCTAGCAATAGAACTCAGGGCCCCTTCTATCTTTACACAAATGTACGAAGTATGAGTGACAAGCATAGTGAATATAAGGAAACAAATTTGTCCTCATAGGTATTGGTGAGACTTGGTATGGGACCCATATCTGGAATACAGCTCTCAAAATTGAAAGGAAAAGAATTGGTTAAAAGGAGGGGTGGTGTAGAGTAGCAATACACTAGGAAGTCTAGGAACTGAGATCAGGGGTGAGGGGAGTATGATGGAAAACATTTGGGCGTGATCATTAGAAGCAATTTTGTAATCGGTGTATAAGCTACAGACCATTTTGACAGAAAGGTGAAATAGATGAGAAGTTTGGGAAACATCACAAGCCTGGCACAAAAGTACAATACAGAAGTGATAGAGGACTTCATTTATGAAGATTTATACTGAAGCTCTTTCTCTGCAATTGAATTCAATAGCCTAGTATTCAGTAAGCCTAATATACTTGGAAAAAAACTCCTTATTGACAAAAGTGCTGGAAAAACTGGAAAGCAGGGAGAAATTAGGTCTAAATTATCATCCCATATCACAAGCCATAATAAGCTCAAAAATGTATCTGTGGCGTGAATAGTAATATATCATAAAAATTTTTTAAAAGAACCATATCAAATACCTTTCACAAGTATTTGATATAGAGTTTTAAAATCTAACAATGGATGAAAATAAAAACAAAAGATAAAATAGGTAATTTTATTTACATGAAAATGACAAACTTTTGTAGGAACAAAATCACTGCAACTGAGATAAGAAGGAAGTTGTGGTATAGGAAAAATCTTCATATCAAATTACCTCTGATATCCAAAATATGTAGGATATGCACATATATAGCCAAACATATGAAACTAAGAGCTATTCCCCTTTGGACAAGTGGGCTAAGGATTAGAACAAGCAGTTCTCAAAGGACGAATTACAAGTTATTAACAACTGTATATAGGATTCTTCCACATCACCAATAAATAAGAGAAATGCAAAGTATAATAGCACTAAAGTTTCACCTCATATCCTTAAAATTGGCAAAGATAACAGAAAGTTGAGAATTGTCAATGAGCAGAGGCACTGTAGAAGACAGGCACACTAATAGGCTATTGTTAGAGTTGTCTAGCCATTCTGAAAAGCAATTTGCAGTTATGCTAAGAAAATAGTTAAAATGCCCATAGTCTTTGATATCTTAGAGATTCCGCTGTTAGGAATGTGTCCCAAGGAGGTCAGAGACACAAAAAAAGGTCTCATACACCAGAATATTAATAATAGCACTTTTTGTGGTCACAAAGAACTGGAAACAAAGCACATGTCCATTATGGAATGGCAAAACAAATTGGTACTTGAATATCATGAAATATTGCATGGTGCGAAATGATGACCATGAAAAATTTAGAGGTAGATAAAAAGACTACTGTGAACTGAGGCAGAGTAAAGTAATTAGAACCAAGAAAACAATACACAGAATTAAATGGCAGGACCAGGAAAAAACAAACAACCATACTTAACCCCAGAGACAAGATTAGAAAATGTTCCTTCCTCCTCCCCTTTATAGTATTGGGGGACTGTGGAAGTTGCCTCCAATAATAATGCAGGTAACAATCCATCTATACCTACTTACCCTATCTAAATATTGTCCATGTCCCCCCAAAAGTTCACATAAAAGGGTTCTACATAATGCTCTGGAGACATTCTTTGCTTCTTCCTGTTGTTGTGGGGTGCCCTATTTATCTGTGATCTTTCCTTTCCACATGACCAGTCCATTGTGTCTTCCTATTATACAGTTCTTTGATTCTTTTTACTCTCATTATTCACAATTCATTGGTTACATCCTATAGTTTACTCAAAAAAATAAGTAAAGATATTAATACTTTTAAAAATTGGCCTTTGTTGTAAACTCGAATTTTTCAAGTACTCTTCGAAAATTGAGACCTATAATAAGCATTTGATGAGGGTGAGGAGGATCATTGCCACGATGTGGTTTCGTTTGGGAAGAGCTTTCTATGATAAAGCCTTGTGCTTGTTCTTAGCTCTTGCGGTTTGTTGTTGTTTTGAAAATCTAATTCTGATATGAAAAGATGGAGATAAGGACCAGAGATGGGAAAAGACCTAACTGATCATTCAGTTTACCCGTGTGCCTGGACAGGACTTCTGCCCATACCCAAGCCTATTTGTATGCAGATCTGATATTCTTATGTTCTATTTCCCCTTCCCCCCAAAGAATTTTTTTTCAGTGTCTTTCATTGTTGAAGACTGAGCTGCTCTGCTGGCATTAATGCTGTTAGTAATACATTCACAGTCACTGGGGGATGTTTTCAGCTGTTTTTATGTAACATGCAAAATTGCAGTATTTGTGGAAGCCTGTTTCTAGGCAGTACCTTAGTAACTGCCTACTTTTGGGACTCCAAGAGCTGCATTGCAAAGAGAAGACTGGAGCTTTTAATCAGCAGGACAATAGAGCAGATTTGGTGGGAAGACTCATTAATATGAAGTTCTTGGAAAGGTTAGCTTTAGTTAGTGTTAGGTTAACTAGTTAAGTGATATCCAGTTTTGCTAGTAAGCATCTTATACACTATAAGAAATAGTTCCATTTATAACAAAATACTAAATGGAATTGAAATTTGAAGGGAATAATATTGTCTTAAGTGGTTAAACTGGAATTGCATATTCTTTTTGGAGAGGGAGTTGGACAATCCAAATGTATCAGATAGAACCATCTGGCTCCTTTCTGAAATCCTTTGCCTCAGGCACCCAAGTGGCTCACAGGTGACCTCTAAATGACAAGCATGCCATCGTCAGCATTCACCAAGGAAGAATTCCAAATGATTATCCATTCTTAACATTCAAATTTTGGATATTTGTCTATAAACTCATATCATACAGAATTAGTCAGTGACCCATGCTTAATGCTATTAACTACCAGATTTCACTTGCTGAATAGGCCTTCACACTTTTATAATTAGCTAGTATGGCGCATTAGCACTTCTAATCGGAGGGTTGAGAATATGACAATAGATTGCAGTGTATAAAAAAATGCAGGTGGGAAATGAACCCCTATAATCCTATCTGAGTTCAACATGCAGGGGTGCAATTGTGACTCTACTGATTCAGTATAAAGATGAGAGAGGTTTATTTTAATACATGTTCTATACAAAATGGAGGAGGGGAACCTTTTGGCAGCTTGAATTGAATGCATACGATTATAGCAACTTTTCCCTGAGGATTTGGCTCCTGGAGAATGCATGTTTCCAAGTACAGCATATGTGCCCTGTTTTTTATTAGCTATTCAGAGGGCATAGGCTGGACCTGGCTAAGTTCTGCAAGAAGGGTTTTTCTCCCCAGCTGCTCAATAGGATTAAGACCATTGGACCAAAGATATGTGTTTCAGAAGATGTCTGGTTTGAGCAGATATATTACTGTTTAAATTTCTTCCTTTAGTAGTGGTTATTTTTAAAAACTATAATATTGCCATTCAAAATAACTCTTTTAGAACCAGACCTGAAGAATGAAGCATACTTTTGGACATGGCTGAAGTATGGATTTGATTTGCTTGACTACCCTTATTTGTTAAAAGGATAGTGTCTTTCTTTTTTAAAGTGAGCTATATATAATAGATTTTTGGTTTCACATTTGATCCTCTTTTTCTGTATTTTGAGTGTGAAATGTTCCTTTTTGGTATTTGTGAAATTTAGAATAAAAATTTTAAAAGATAACTGAAGGGGTAAAAAAGCCTATGCCTAAGATGCATGATAGAAGCAGAAATTATAAGTAGAGAAATGATTTATGTGCAGTAATTTTTTTTCTCAAGGCAATTGGGGTTAAGTGACTTGCCCTGAGTCACACAGCTAGTTAAGTGTCAAGTGTTTGGTCTGAGGTTGAATTTGAACTCAGGTCCTCCTGACTTGAGGGCCGGTGCTCTATCCACTCACTGGACCACCTAGCTGCCCCTGTGCAGTGATTTTACCCTCAGTCTGGTAGGATTCAGAATTGTTTTGGTGCCTGTTCTCTAATGCCTGTGTGCAAACGTACTGCTTGCATGTCACTGCTAAGTACTCTCCAGTTTAGAAACTGATAGAATTCCTTCACTACCACTACCCCATTTGTTTCAGCATCTCCGTATCTGTTGTACTCTCTCTCCAGAAATGCTATTAAAGACCTGCATTTTCTTTCAGTTATAGGAATTGAGAGATATTATGGAAAAGGGGGTTGAATATAAGGATTTTAAGTTGTCTCCTTATTCAGGGTGGAGGGGGCGTGAGAAGGGAAGGATGGAAAGGAAATTGGTTCTTGTAACTCTTCTCAACAGCCTAATTGTCTGATCTAATAACTGGCTTATTAGAGTTGGGAGTTCAGGCAGCTTTCCCCTCACACACTCCCTCTCCTCCGCGTTAGAAAGAATGTACAATAGATCTAGTATTTCTCTGTTTAGTGAGGGAAAGAGGTCACAGATTACCTTTTTGCCTATAAGTTATGTAAAATTAACTTGAGAAACATATTTGTTCAAAACAATTAGGGAAGTTACCAAATTTTTGTAGTGAATATTGATCTTTCCCCAAATGATTTTTAAGTGAAACATAATTTTCTTAGTGACCTGATTTCTTGCCATTTTAAAGAGATTTGTCAGCCTCTTTGGAATTAATGCTTAAATTTTACAGTAAACCAAAAATTGACTTTTTTTTTTTTTGAGAGGCAATTGGGGTTAAGTGACTTGCCCAGAGCTAGTGTCAAGTGTTTGGTCTGAGACCGAATTTGAACTCAGATCCTCCTGACTCCAGGGTACAGTGCTCACTGTACCACCTAGCTACCCCTAAAAAATTTACTGAGTTCAAAGATCTGAGTTCAAATCTGGCCTCAGACCAAACACTTCACACTTACTAGCTGTGTGACCCTGGGTAAGTCATTTAACCCCAATTGCCTTTAAAAAAATTAACTTTTAAAACATTTAAAGCACAGTTTATTAATTCTGATAATACCAATTTGGTAAATAGAGGGATTGCAGACAAAAAAAGGAGACAGACTTGATTCTCTTTGTGGCCGTGGTCAAAGTTTTTTGAGTAAATGTTTCAGATTAGCTTCTGATCAGCTTAAGTACTGTCTTGAAATAAGTCTCAGTCTTTTCAGATTTTTCTTTTAGGTAAATATCCTCATTATTCCTAGTTTGATCCTTCTTATTTCTCATGGGGAGCAGGTGTCATTGCATGTGCTCTATTTTAAGTGAACTTCTATCTCCCAAATGAAGCTTTATGTTCCAGGATCTTACCTTGTTTGACTTCTCTTTTTAGTAGTAGCTCAGTTATTCAAGCGCAGTGTTTTTTTATCTCTTGGCAAGAAGAGAAGAATGTAGCTTGCCCTAGGTTGTTTAGCAAGAATAATCTATCCCTTTGTGTTGGATGGTTCCCTCTCTGGGGTTGAATGGGTCATCCTCGTCATTGTTAGTCTCTGTAGCTGAGGAAAGTCCAAATCCACTGCAGTACTTTCATGTCCCCAGAGTCTTAGACAAAACACCTTCTGGGCTAATTACTGTCTGCTATTTGGAGAAATAGACATCTATTGGATGGTAAGGCTAAGGTGGTTATATAATTTTTTTTAGAAATCCTTTATCCTTCTTACTTTAATATTTCCAGATCTGTGTATCCAGCCCTATTCTCTCTTCTGAGCTCCAACCCTACCCTCAGCAACTTCTTTTGTACTTCTTGCATTGGATGTTCCATCTACATCCAAAACTCTTCATGTCCAAAACAGAACTCATTAACTTTCTATCCAAATGTTCCCTTTCTCTCAACTTCCCTATTACTATTGAAAACAGCACCACCCTCCTAGTCACCCAGGCTTGCAACTTCAGTGTCATTTTTAATATTCTTGCTCTCTTCCCACATATTCAACCCATTGCCAAACCTTGGCCTTCAAAACATTTTTGATTTATTTCCCTTTCTTACTGTGCACACAGTACAACCCTACTTCAGACTCTCATCACCTCTTACCCAGACTATTTCAGTAGCCTTTCTAGGAGGACTAGGACCTCTGGTGTGAGGGTTTGCTTGTCCATTTTCAGGGCTGCTCATTCACCTTTGGTGTGTACCTGGTATTCAACAGTCACCTGTGGCTTCAAGAAGCTGTAGCATGTACAGCAGCCACACTCCAGTAAATGGTCTCAGCAGATGGGTTAAACCAGGTTGAGGGTAACTGACAGGCCACAGACCCATCAGTGAGTTAGGGAGGTGTCTACTCCAAGCGTGTGAAGACTTCCCCCTGGTGGAGTGAGAGGCTAAAGCAGGCCCTGTGGAGAGCTTAGAGCTTGGTCAGACATCAAAGATGCCAAAGTCATCCATTGAATCCTGGGACATCTCCAGTCAACCTGACTTTTTGTCTTGGCCAGGACTTCTATGACTCTGGAAGAGAGAGTGAGGCTGACCACTTTCTGCAAGTCTGCTTCACTTAAATCCAATTCATCCACGAGTCAAGGCATCACTTTATGATGTCTTTGGTCTGCTTTGAAAACTAAGAACAAACAACAATTACTGGTATCTCTGTCCCAAGTCTCTTCCTACTCCAATTTGTTCTCCTCTCAGCCACCAACATTGTTTTTCTAAAGCATAGGCCAAACTGTCATCCCCCTTGCGCAATGAATTCCAGTGGTTCTGCTACTTTTAGGATCAAATATTAACTCCTTTGTTAGGCACTTAAAGCTTTTCATAACCTGGTGGTTTCCTACCTTTTTAGTCTTCTTACACTTTTCTCTACACACTGGGTTATAGCATCACTGACCTGCTTATGGAGCGTTGCCATGGCACTCTGGCTTCCTATCAGCTCACTCCACAACTGGAATGCTCTGCTTCCGTTCCTCTACCTCTTAGTTCCCTGACTTCCTTCAAGACTCAGCTAAAATCCCACCTACTTCATGAGGCTTTTCCTAGTCTCCCCAGCTTCTAAAGCTGCCTTCTTCTTTCAGAGTATCTTCCATCTACTTTGATATATATATAATATAATCTTTTGTCTAACTAACTGTTTACATGTTGTCCTCATCTTTAAAATGTAAGCTCCTTGAGGATAAAGACACTGTGCCTTTTTTTGTATCCAGTGCTTAGCACAGTTTCTGCCACATATTCAATGCTTAATAAATGTTTGCTGATGACTTGACTTAATGGGATCCCTCACTTTATTTTGGAAGTTTTTAATGTTGCTATTTTCTAGTAATTTATTTAGCATTTTTTCTCACAATTATTAACTGAGAATGCTTTCATATTAAATTGAGGAAAGCCGAAATTAAGGCTACTTTGACCCTGTTGATCAGGACCTACTGAGTAAGCAGAAGAATTGGGGCGGGGGATGTAGTACTCTTCTCATGCTGTTGTTAGTTTTAAGGATAGGTTAATAGTTTTCTGGAAAATATACATTAGAGTGACTGACTTTGGAGATGCAGCATAATCACAGAAGTCTGTCAATAAGCACTTATTAAGCACCTACTGTGTGCCAGGCACTGTGCTAAGCCCTGTGGATCCAAAAGAGGCAAAAGACAGTGCTTGCCCTCAAGCTCACATTCTAAAGAGGAGACAAGTCAGTCAATCTATCAGTGAACTTTTATTAAAAGCTTACTATGTGCCAAGCATTATCATATATACAAAAGGTAATTCCTGTCTTTTTGGAGCTTGTAATATGAAAAGAATATAAGACAAACCAGTATAGATTGTCACGAATACATTTTGGATGGGGTGCAGGGGTTGGAGAAAAGTGGTGTACTAGCCAAGGAAAGATGAGAAACCACATTCCAGTGTACATAAAGAAAGATTATGATAACAAAGTCTAGAGCACCTTACACTCTAATTGCTTCCCAAATTAACTTAACAAAGCATATATGCAGAACTCAGAAGATTTAAGAATTTAAACTCAAGTGCATAAAAAGGTTGCAGCTGGGTGGTGTGAGTAGTCTAGCAATAAACTCTATGTTATGTATTAGTAGCTATTCTTTGTAAATAGCTTATGAACAGAGAACACTGGAGAAATTTACATTATAACTGTTGAACTTTTGGAGGTAAGAGAAGGACAAAGAAGTCGAGAAGAACTTATTTGTTAAACATTTCGAGATTACATTTCAATCTGGTCAGCACAAGTCTGACACTTCTGATCTAGATCATGAATTCTTAAGCTTCCTTGTGTTGTGGACCCCTTTGGCAGTCTGATTAAGCCTATAGATCCCTTCTCAATAGTATTTTTAAATGTATAAAATAAGATACCTAGGATTACAAAGGAAACCGATTATATTGAAATGTATTTGTCAATATGTTTTTTAAGCTCCTGGACTACAAGTTAGGAACCTCTGATCCAGACAGTAGACAAACTGGCAGTTATTGGTGACCCTGTACCTCTCTCCAGCCATTGTATTCACCTTACTTTTTTCCTTTCCCTCTCCCTCTGAACTCCCAACCTTGGAAGGAGGCACATAGAAGCACCCATAGACATTGGGTAGCTCCATTTATAGTATTCAGTGTTACCCTGATCTAGAACAGTCCCATCACTTTATAGTTGAGGAAGAAGATGTGACCAAAGAAGAGTGTGGGACTATGATGCAATGAGGCAGAACCGTGAGCTGACTGGAGAATGGCTCTTCCTTCCCAAAAGTTCAGGTGGTCTGGCCCTGCCTCTGAGGAAATAGAAAGGCGTCTTCTTTCTGCTGTAGTTCTGGACTTGTCTGATTCTTTGATTGATACTGCTTTCTCAGACTACCACAGAAAAGCCAGTTTTAAACTACTTGAATAAGCAGTTTTGTTTCTTCCAAAGTCACTCCAGAAAAGAAGCAGATAGCACTTTGGGTTGGGGTGGGGAAGGTAAGAAAAAGCCTATGTTGTGAGGAAACTGAGAAAATAGCACAGGAGTTGAGAGCTGTTTTCCAATAGCGACATCTAGTGATAGATGCAGAACATAACTATTTTCTCTTAGGCACAGCTGCAAAAGGGATTTGTTAAGGTGATAGGATTGGTGCACCTAGCCAGGTGAAAATTAACTTCTAATTATAGACAATAGAGCACAGTTGCTCTTCAGTTGAAGTAAGCCATCTGACTGGCTGGAGTTTGAAACTTTACCCTCTGATATTTCGTGTAAGGTGCTTGTGTACTTTAACAATGGTGATGGTCAGTTATTGGAGGACTTACAAATGGAGCTTGTTTTACTATGTGATAAACAGTGCAGTTCTTCAGGACTGAGAAGAAACTGTAGCCTGTTACAGCAATTTCTCTCTTATTTTATTTCAACAGTGAGCGTTTGAGACATCACTTTACTTGCCTTGTTGACTAGATGAGAGGAAAAGAAAATGACCTAATCAACTTCAGTGCAGCTGTTCCAACTAGACGTAAGGAAAAAGAGGCGGGCATGGAGTCAGTGGTAGGGATTAACTTGTGGATCAAAGTATTCAACTCATTCTTTCCAGCCTCAACCCAAAGGGACTATAGTTACCCATAGATTATCAATATTACAATAGGCATAGGAAAGGAGGAAAACAAAGAGGTCACACGGTTGTCAGGAAATAAATTGAATCTCTTCTTCAGGAACATCATCTTGTGCTTAAGCATGCGTGAAAACCTTTCTTCGGTTCAAACCCTGGTATAATTACTCTTTCTAGTCCTATTTCTCTCAAAGTTTTGATGTTGACAAGATACTGAATCATGGGAACATTGGTTCCCATGGCTTCATTGAACCCACACATCAGTAGGACACAGTATTAACTTGTAATGGGGTAAATTAGGAAGTGAATCTGTTGATAACAGCTCTTTCCAAATCTAAATGGGAAAGGCCAAGAAAAGTGTAATAGCTGTCACTGAAATCTAATTTCCTTTTGTATGGCCTGATTAGTTGAGAATTCTGCAATCCTACAAAATATGTTTTATGTCAGAAGTGTTCACAAAATATGTAAGGGAAAAAAGTAATTCAGATTTGGAATATGTTAACTGTTAAATTCACCAAGTTCTAGCTAGATGTAAGGGATTCTGAAATTATAGTTAAGGTTTTGGGGAATCAAACATAGTCTATACCCAGCAAGATGGACTTCTAATGTATCAGTTTAGATTATAATTTTTTATATCATCCCTGTCAATAATAATAATAATTATAATAGCTAACACTTACTGTGTGCCAGGCACTGTGTTAAGCACTTAACAGTTCTTTTCTTGATCCTCACAACAACCCTAAGAGGTGGGTGTGATTATGACCTCCATTTTACAGATGGGGAAACTGAGACAGAGGTTAAGTGACTTGCCCAGGGTCACACAGCAACTGTCTTAGGTTAAATTTGAACTCCAGTCTTCCTGACTCCAAGCCCAGGCATTCATTAGAAAGGGAATAGAGTCCATCTTGTCAGGAATGGTATGTGCCTGGTACATATCAAAGGCTTATAAAGTCTTTTTGCTTGATTGTCCAATTTCTTTTACTTGGAAAATAGCCTGAATAATTCTGCTGAGAAGTTTGAAACACAAGATGTTTTGAAATGGTGAGTTTTAGATTTCTTTGTGATTTTACTTGAACCCTTCTCTAGAAATACTTTGTATGGAGCTAAGTATAACAGACAGGAAAGCCATTTTAAAGAACTCCAAAGGAGATGCCATAACCTCCTTCACTAAGTATAATATTTAGCAGCCCTTACTCCTAGGAAGTACTCCCTTCTGTTTCACTTGAATCTCTCGTGCTTTATCATATCCACCTTTGCAGGAGCAAGAAGGCATCTCTTGCCCTACCAGTTTTCTTTGTTTTTCCCTTTGGACGTGGCATTTCAAAACAACTTGGCTTTTGTGTCTCCTAATGATGTTCCACTGTTTCCTAGGGCAGCCTGCATTTTAGCAACTTTAAGATTCCTTGAACATGCTGGAACGTCCTGTTCTACTGCCTCCCTGAGCAGAGAGCTTTTGTGACTACTTGGCACCTCTGCAAAGCAGAAGTCTTCTTGAACCAGCTTCATACTCTAACATATTCTGTCAAAAAAAGAAGTAACCAGAGGGGCCTTTACTGAGAAAACATGGAGGTGTACTCATTGATGACACTGAGCTGTCTTTTGTGATGTTAGAACTTTTATTTTATCATTGGCAGGACCCAGGAACCTAAGAATATATTTTTTTATAGGAAAGCAAGGCCAAACTGATATACCTGTGTCTAATTGAAGATAATGTTTAAACTGTCCATTCTGTGTGATTAAATGCTAAAAGGAGATAGAGTTTAAGATAATAGGTTTCATGGCTTTTTATAGCATTATAACAGGGCTTCACTTTAATTCCTTTAGCAGACCTCTCCTGATATTGCCTAGAAAATAAAAAGCCATTTCTTTTGTTGGCAATAAAATTTATAGCTATTAGTAGATGGCTGGGTGCTGGTAAGAAAAATAGGCAAAAAAAACCTTAGAAGTCTTTCAGAATTGAGTGCCTTTCTTCCAAAAAGCTTATTCCAAATATAGAAAGGATATCTAGTCTGGGAGGCCAATGACTGCTGCTGTACATTCCAGTTGTCTGCAAAATTTAGCAACTAAATCCTCTCCTTAGATGTGTTGCTCAGAACCAGAATTCTACCTAATTTGTGCTCATTTCGAAATAGAGTAAGAGGTGAGGTTAATGACCAATGTATCTTGCAAATGTATAGCTAAAGGAATAGTCACTTAGTGTTTATTTCTGTGCTTGCTCAGAACTGCATCTTGGTAAAATTTAGCAGCCATTGTGTTTGGCAACCATTTGGTTTGGTTGAATTTTAAAAATTTTATTATTAATTTTGTTTGGCTTGATAATCCCAAAGTACTTTGAACAAACAAAATATCCCTTTTTCTTGGAAATTTGAGTGGATAAGGATATAACATAACCCTTGTAATCCATGAAGACGGCTTATCTCCTTCAGTGATTTTTCTTTCCAATAAGGCAAACAATAAAAACACAAATAAGGTAGAGTGGAAATTTCTTTTTCAATATGTATCAGAAACAAATACTGAGAAACTCATTAATCTATTCTAGGAAGAGGCTTTTTTTTTTATACTATTTATCAAAGGACCTCAACACTTTACGATATTTTGATGTATTTGTTTTCCCACATCTGACTTTACCCAGCTTTGTGTGGGAAGCAGATTTTCCTGGCCAAGCACCAAGAGGGAGAGCAGATTGGTGGACATGCACCAGCTGAACTTCTCACTCGGCTCATTTTATTACATATAAGTTATACCCTCTCCTTCTGGCAAAACCTTTTGGCCTTCCTATTGTTTTGTTGTAAATGAAAGCGTAAACATAAGTTCTAATCAACCATTTCTCTGTTTGAAGCAGTTGGAGCTAATGAATACCTCTCATTCAGAATGTGTAGTAATATATTCTTTGTGTCTACAAAAAAAGGCTTTATGTCAGTAAAGTAAATATTGCCTTGCACAGCTTTTCCTGATAGAGAAGAATATCTGCAAATCATATAAGAGTTGTTGATAAAGATTTCTCCATTTAAGAGTAAGAGGTTAAAGCATTTCCTAATGCTAATTCTGTATCATGCTGCTGGCATAATGGATTTTCACATTTGGAAGTTTGCTTTCCCTGGCAAATTTATTTGGTGAATAGTAATATATCTCTTCTAAAAATGTGTTGATATCTTTTGTTTTTATCAGTTTTCTAAATATATCCTGTTTCAAAGGGAGAGATTTGTATTTCTTCTTTAGGACCAAGCTTAGTCATTATAGTTATACAGCATTTGAGGGTTATTGTTTTTTTTTTTAATTACTCTTAACAGTTATATTGTTTTCTTGGTTCTGCCTATTTTACTTTGCATGAGTTCATATATGTTTTTTCATGCTTTTCTGTGTTCTTTTTTAAAAATATTAAATAATTCATTTATTTTTAGTTTTCAGCTTTCATTTCCATAAGATTTTGAGTTTTAAATTTTCTCTTCCTTCCATTCCTCCCTCCTCCCCAAGACAGCATGTAATCTGGTATAGGCTCTACTTATACATTAATATTAAGCATTTTTTTACATTAGTCATGATGTATGGAAAAATTAGAACTAATGGGAGGAATCCCAAAAAAGAAATAAAAGAAAACAACAAAAGAAAAAGAGAGCAAATAGTATGCTTCCATCTGCATTCAGACTCCATGGTTCTTTTTCTGGATGTGGATAGTATTTTCCATCATGAGTCTTTTGAAGTTGTCTTAGATCCTTGCATTGCTGAGAAGAGCTAAATCCATTAAAGTCAGTCATCACACAATGTTGCTGTGACTATGTACAGTGTTCTGTTCATTTCACTCAGCATCAGTTCATACAAGTCTTTCCAGGTTTTTCGGAAGTCTGCCTGCTTATCATTTCTTATAGCACAATAGAATTCCATTACATTCATATACCACAACTTGTTCAGCCATTCCCCAATTGATGGGCATCCCCTCAATTTCCATTTCTTTGCCACCACAAAAAGAGTTGCTATAGATATTTTTGTACATGTAGGTCTTCTATATTCTTCATAGTCATTTCTTATGATACAATAAAATTTAGCTGGGCAGCTAGGTGGCTCAGATAGATAGAATGCTGACCCTGGAATCAGGAGGACCTGAGCTCAAATGTGGCCTCAGACACTTAGTAGCTGTGTGACCCGGACAAATCACCTAATCCCCTTTATCTCAATTTTCTCATCTGTAAAATGAGCTGCAGAAGGAGATGGCAAACCACTCTAATATCTTTGCCAAGAAAACCCCAAACAAGGTCACAAAGAATTGGATTAATTAACTAAATGAAAAAAAATTTCAGCTATATTCTTATGTCTATAAAAAATGGTTTTGATAACATTTGATAGGTTTTGCTTAACTCTTTGCGGGGAACTTAATTGAGTTGGGGGGGGTCATAAAATCACAGATTTACAACTGGAAGGGACTTTAAAGTCATCTAGTCCAGCACTTTCATTTAGCAAATCAGGAAACTAAGGCCTAGAGAGGTTAAATGATTTACTTAAGGTGACCTTTGTAATAAGCAAGATGAATGGAATTATCCCCAAGTTTTCTGACTCTAAAATCTAGCACTGTTCCTGCTATATCAAAACAAAAAAAGGAAAAAAAAAAACTTTCTGAATCATAGTGTCTTTCATTCTGTGAGAAGTTGAGTTATGTAAATTGATAGCATGTATTAAGTACACTTATACATATATGGATGTTTGGGGTGAGTTGCAGTTACTTACACATAACCCTTATATTTATATCTACAAAAGTCCCATCTTTCAAATTTCATAGATATGGGCAGTCAGTAATCTCTGAACATTTTTGATATGTCAAAGTGTGGGGAGGTGGGGTAAGGATACAGTGGGGGAAAATAGAATTATTAGCCAAGTACCTTTCATTTATCACAAGAGAATGACATTGGTATTGAGGAAGAATTGTTAGAATCTACATCCGTATTGTTCGAACCATAGATGGAAGGCTTTTTGGCTGAGAGTTTAGGATTTCACATTGTTAAAGCATTTATTCTATTCTTATTTTGTCCTATCATGTGTAAGTCTGGAGTGATTGAACCTAGTGAAAAGGGCATATTTAAATGTTTATGAAATGTATGGTTTTAAAGATTTTGATTTTGAAGAAATAAATCAAGCTGGTATCTTTCAGCATGAGAAACATGTGAAATACACGGATTTTGATTGCTTGCTCTGTTTCACAAGTTTGGACATCTTGTCTGAGATCATTCAGGGACTACAGGAAGGGCTTTGCCTGATAAAGTCTTGTCAGTTACAGAAAGATGGCATGTTTTTAAATTTTTTTTTTTGCTTATTTTGTAAAATAAGCAAATCAAAATATATTTTTCTCCTTAATATATCTTTTCCAACTTGAAAAAAATAAGACACTTCACTTGAAGAAATTCATAGTATAGCTATGAAGCTCAGACATATACACAAAAAATGTATAAATTGTGTAAATGTATAAATGTAAGGCAATCTAAGTGCAAATGAGTGGTACTAATAAGTGATATGAGAGTTCCTAGAGAAATCTCAATGTTAGGGAAGGTTTCAACCAAGTAGATAGAACTTCCAACTATATCATTGTTCTTAAAAATGAGTAAATAATGTAAAGCATTATTTAGCAAAGAAAATGAACATGACCCTAGGCCTGTTGGACCAAATATTATGAAAGGTAAAAAAAGTGATTGAGCTTTTAAACTTTGAAATACAGAGCAAAAGGGAAGAACCCTAAAACTAAATGCTGCCAGGGAGTTTCTAAATTGACAGTAAATTAAAGTTCATAATTATCAGATACTTCAGTTCCTACTCATGTCTTCAAGACTGACTTTGCTCTGTAGATAAATTGTTTTAAGAGGGAGGAGTGGTGTTTAAAAAAAATGTCCTGTTGTCTGAAGAAAAATAGTGAAGGTAAGTAGTTGGAGTATCAGAGTCAAAAATATTCTCCATTGAGATTTTGTCATTTTATCAGTTTATGCTCCCTAGTGCTCCAAACATATTCATTGGAGAGGAGGGGGAGAATAGAGGAGGGAGTATCTGTTAATAGGCTCATAAGATTTAGTTAGAGCTGAAAGGAAACTTATGGCTCATCTAGTCCAAAACTCTCATTATATAAATGAGGAAACTGAGGTCCAGAGAAGTGAGGCATCTTGCTTACTGATGGTAAATAGCAGAACTTAGGTCCTCTTCATTGCAAATCCAGCATTCTTTCTGAGACTAAGATAAAATTACATCATCACACAATTTTACAGACCCATGCAGAATGGTAATGCTTTTAGCAAGCATTGGGTCTTGACTCATCCTAGTTCCCTTGTGCCCCATTCTCTTCATTCAGATTTTTATTTCTCCTTTTTGTTTGTTTGTTTTTTTACAGGGATAGACTATAAAACAACTACAATTTTACTGGATGGCAGACGAGTCAAGCTGGAACTTTGGTGAGTTTATATTGCTGAACAAAGTTAGTTGAAAGCTCTTCTGTCTGACTCAGTAGCGGTATAACACCTTCAAAGATTGGGTGAGTTGGTAGGTAAGGAAGTGAAACTTTTAAAACACTTAACTATGTCCTAATTTCATTAGGTGATACAAGTAAAGATACATACATACAAGAAGATGGCTCATTTAGATTAACTTGTATACAGATGAGCCCATTTAAAATAAGTCTCTGTTTTTTAAACACAATATGTAATACCAGAACTTCTGTTTCAGAGAAAACAGTCTTCAAAGGTTTTATTGTTAAAGAGATCCGGTTCCTCTTTTCTCTATAAAGTGATAATTTTTTTCCTAGAATCTTAGGATTTTTAGAGCTGGAAGAGATCAAGTCCATTTGAGAAAAGAGAGAGAACTTGAGATCTTGGTATCCTTTTCATCCTTCTCCAGAGTATCATCCCTCAAAAAAAGTTAAAATTAAGAGGGACTATATTTCCAAAGACATGTCTTTAAGGAACTACGGAAGTAGACATTTGTAAGGGATAATTAAGTAAGTTGCCTTAGGTCAGTCACATCACCTCGACATCTGTATTTGACACAGTGGCAATTGTCAGTGGTGGTTGTTGGCCTATTCAAAAGTCTTTAGTTAGGAAAGAGTGAGAGAAATTAATATTATGTTATTATTAATAACTATTAATTTGTGATTCACCTTTTTCCTTTTGTTTTTGTTAAAACCTAACACCTGAAAAGGTCAATCACCTTCTGAAGGGCATGGCTGAGTGATAAAATTTGTTCCTAAGTTCAGTCTGGTTGAGCCTTTGCCTGGAGGAGGAACTTGTCCTTCGTCGTCCCCTCCATTAGAGCTGAGAGCCAGCCAGTTCATGAAGGAAAAAACTAGCCAGAGAGGTCTAAAAGGAGATGGCTTCCCCTTACCCTATGTGAGTCTCATGATCAAGCCATATTCTCAGAAGAAGGAGCTAAAGACTAATTTTAGCCCATCTCCTCATTAAACATCCACCAGTCAGGGTTGATTTTCACTTGTCAAGGGAGTTGCCTTTCAGAAGGGATTTAAGACCTTTCAAGATCTCCCGTGGAGCCTTTGGTTACTGAGAAAAACCACTGACCATGAATTTATTGATTGTTGACTAACCTAATTAATAAATTAATTATTAATTACCCAGAAACTGTTTTTATTCATCACAGGGGCTAGATTTTTCATCCATGTATTCATTTTGACACAGTTTAATTTTTACAGCACAAAATAGTTCTATTCTTTTATTTAACACTTCAGAGCAGGAATTCATCTCTGCTGCTATATACAGTATGTGTTAAAAGAAGCATTGCCATACTAGAATAAATATTTCATAGCAACTTCTGAGAATGTGAGCCATGGAGTTAGCTAGACTTTCAATGAACTGTATTTTGATAAGTAGCTGCTGCAGATCCTACTAGATAAGTATTAAATAAACAATTCAGGCAGAGTCAAACATTAAAGGAAAGCATAAACCTGCAAAAGAAAAAAAAATGGAGCTAATATGTGTCTTAACTATAGTTTTACTAGAACATAAACCTTTAATCTTTGGGCTGGAAGAGAAGTCATCCATCCCCCTGCCTCTAAACTGTACCATACCTCTCATCCAGTAATTCATAATGCCTTATATGCATAATTTATAAAGTTTGCTCAAACCAACCCTGTGAGGTAGGTGGTACAAATATTAGTGACAACATTTGTCTATTGACAAGATTTGTCATCACTGGCAAATAGACAAGAGCTAGTCCCCATCCTTTGTATGCTAGTCCTTCCCACACTTAGGAAATCTTCCTCCTTAAATCTTAAATCTTTAACACCTTGTAAAATTTTGGTGAAGTTAAATGCAAAATAAAATCTTATAGTAATAATAATGGTGATATCATTTCTATAACACTTTATAGTTTGCAAAGTACCTTACGTATGTTATTTCATTTGATCCTCATAACAAGTTTGTGAGATAGGTAATATTCTAATTCCAATTTTACAGTTGAGAAAATGGAGGCTGAGAGGGCTTAAGTAACTTGCCCAGGGTCACTCAACCAGTAAGTGTCTAAGGCAAGATTTGAACCAAGATCTTCCTTACTCCAAGTCCAGTGATCTATCCATTGCATCATCTACCTACCTCTGATCTTCCCAGTTCATTGAGGCAGAACCCCCCCTACCTGTTGAGCACAATGAAAAGGGAAGAATGGCCGGGGTTTTAGGTTTTCAATATAGTTACTTTTCTGAATTCTGTTTGCGTTTCAGGGATACATCTGGTCAGGGGAGGTTTTGCACCATTTTCAGATCCTACTCCAGGGGTGCTCAGGTAAAACTAAAAATTTTTTTTCTTGTCATTGATTTTCTAGTGTTTTTTTTTTATCTGAATTGTTAGCATGACAAAATTAAAGTATATAAGTACATGTTTTAATCCTCTTTTAAGAATGTTACATCCTTTCCTTCATTAGTTTATGCTGATGATCTGCCACAAGTAGAGGTTTTCTTCTCAAGTGAGTGTTCCTCACTTCACTAGTGTTCAAGGAAAAATAGCTAGTGGTGAGTAGGATGTTTTAGCCACATAACTCTAGTTTGCCATTAATGACAAAAGTAAAAAGTATGTATTAGTTTTTGGTAGCTTACTTTTAAGTAAGTGTTTCCTCTTCACTTTTCTTTCACTTTCTCTTGATTCTTTTATTTTTCTTTCTCATTCCACTGAGACCAGGTAAGTGTCACAAACTTTTGAATTGTAGAGTCTTTGGAGAGGTTAATATTGCAGACATGATAACAAAATCTAGATAACCTAGAATTCTGGTTGAATATTTCTTTACTCTTAAATTTGCCAAAATTTATATTTTAAAAACAATGGTATATTTGGGGAAAGCATTAGTCTAGGAGTCAGAAGACATGGGTTCAAATTCAATTCAGTCGTGGAAAATGTAGCAGATTTGGGGGGGGGGGCTATTAAAACTGATGTTATTTTTGTATTAAGTATCTCTTCTGTGGCTAGGGTTGGGCCAGGGGCTAGAGGAGATAAAAGTCTCTATTCATGGAATTTACTGCTTAGCTGGGGGATATGACATACAAATAATTATAATAAAAAAATAATTCATTAATACATTAAAGATGCCAGTAAAATGCTTTGAATTCAATTAAACATTATTTAATACCAGCTATGTGCAATGTTTTGTGTTTCTTAGGGTAGAAAATAAAAAAATGATAAATAGTCCTTGACCTCATCTCCAATCCTCTTTTTCTGTTCTTTGTATATGGAAATGTTTATGTTTGTCAAGTTCATGATAAAAAAAATTAATTAGATCATCTCATTTTTTGACTAAAACTAGTTTTTTAATGGGAGACATTTTATGTTTGTTCAAAGCAAACTAACTCAATGGTTTTGGAACCAAAACTGTTTAAAGAATGGCAAGTAGTCAGTCCATTTTGCCTTAAGCATGGGTACATTTAGGAGAGAAAATGAGATAAAGCTATAAAAGTAAATTGTGGCCAAGGGATGAGTGAGGATCTTTGGTGGGCTGCACTTTAAGAAATTTGGCTATTATGTGTTATACTAGATTATAAATTCCAAGTAGGGAAGAGCCATATCTTTATCTAAACTTTATATCTCACTTTATCCAAACCTTATAACTCACAGTAAATGCTTAATAAATGTTTGTTGAATTGAATTTCGTAGGATAGATTGAACAGGGAAGAGATAAGAGTAAGGGAAGATAGTTAGAAAACTACTAAAATAATTCTGATGAGAGATGAGGACCTGAAACTAAAGTGATATGATAGTTGAAAGGAGGGAATAGGTACAAGAAGCATTACACTACATTCTTTTCCTTCTGACATATTCCTTAACTCCTGCGTTCTGGTTTCTATCCCTATTCCTTTGCTGAAACTGGTCTTACAGAAGTCACTAATGACCCTCTAATTACTAAATCAAGTGGCATTTTCTCAGTCCTCATACTCTGTAAGATACTTCTGTAAGATCTTGCATCTGTTTCCAAACTGTCCCTTTTCTCTAAATTTTTTAAACTAACATTTAACCTAAGAGGAAAGGTGCATATCAGAAACCTATTACAAAAGCTGCCAAGGCAACAGGACACCTGAGTCCAGAAATCGGGGAGCTCTTAAACCAGTTTGAAAACTTTGACTGTAGAATCAGGTGAGTGTGCGCTAAGCCTTGGGGGTGGTTAGGGCCCAGAACTTACATGGGGCTGTAACATTGTTCTCCCACCAGGCCCCCATATCCCACCTCCTTGGAGTTCTTTCAGTGAAAGGGAAGGGGTGAGCATGCTCTTTTGGCTTGTACTGCCCAGATACAGTGATATTTGAATAAAATCTATGCATTACCACCAAAAAAAAAAAACTACCC
Source organism: Vombatus ursinus (assembly GCF_900497805.2). NCBI lineage: Eukaryota > Metazoa > Chordata > Mammalia > Diprotodontia > Vombatidae > Vombatus > Vombatus ursinus. Next base: position 19,305 of record NW_020954548.1, on the reverse strand, counting down.
CTTTTTAAACTCTTCTCTTTAGGGTTTCTGGACATAATGCTATTCAGATTCTCCTCATACTACTGCCAGAGAGTGTACAGAATGAGGAAATGAAATGAAGTCAAAAGAAATGTAGATTTAACCTTTATCTCTCATTTGAAAATTCAGTATCAGAATTGTTAAGAGCACACCACGGATTATCAGCACAACTTTATCATCAGTTCTTTAACAGGACTTAGGTGAGGTATAATATTATAGTGATAGGCATTATATAATACTATTCTAGCACCTTTCAGTGGCCTAAGAGGGAAATGGAGCTGATTCTCCAAAGTTAGGCCTTTAACTAAAATTATCAAGTACCTAAGTCTTTTGAAATTTAACCTCAGATTGAATGTAAAAGGGCTTTGGTAGACTGCGATTTTTTTTTTTCCTTTTTTGGGGGTGGGGTGGGGCAAGGCAGTTGGGGTTAAGTGACTTGCCCAGAGTCACACAGCTAGTAAGTATTATGTATCTGAGGCTGGATTTGAACTTGGGTCCTCCTGACTCCAGGGCCAGTGCTCTATCCACTGTGCCACCTAGCTGCCCTGTGACTGAGATTTTTCTAACAGACTTGCGTGTAGCTAACAGAAATTAAACCATCATATCTGTGGGTTCATGATAATCCTAATGAGACGGATAGTCTCTCAGTAAACCATGCCTAAATTTATGAATCAAGGCTACCTTCACAAATCATGTTTATAATTAAATTAATAGTACATACAACAGCATAGCCGTCCATCTAATGTATGCTTCACCTTGCTTTGTTTGCATACTTACATTAAAAACTATGGGTCCCCTATAAATTTTTTAAAAATAAACCGCATAGTTCTTTTTGTGGTGGCAAAGAATTGGAAATCAAGGGGATACCCATCTACTGGGGAATGGCTAAACAAGTTGTGTTATGTGACTGTAATGGAATGCTATTGTGCTGTAAGAAATGATGAGCAGAATGCTTTCAGAAAAACCTGAAAAGATTTACATGAACTGATTCAAAGTAAAATGAGCAGAACCAGGAGAATACTGCACAGGAACAGCAATATTGTACAATGATCAACTGTGAATGACCTAGCTGTTCTCAGCAATACAGTCATCCAAGGCAGTTCTGAAGGACTTATGATGAAAAACGGCATCCACCTCCAGAGAAGAAATTGATGGGTCTGAATACAGATTGATTATTTTTCTTGGTATTTTTCTTTTTCTTTTTGCCTATGTTTATAATCTATCAAATTCCTTGCATTCTCAAGGGCAGGGAGAGGAGGGAGAGAGAAATTGGAACTCAAAATTTAAAAAAAAAAATGTTAAAAATTGCTTTTACATGTAATTGGGAAAAATATAAACCATAAAACAAGCTACATAATATTCAGCAGCCCCATACCATACTTAATTAGTATTGTTAGATAACAGTAGTAAGTATTGAAGTCTGAAGTTCAGAATTAGTGTCCTAATTCACTATTGAAATTTTAATAATTATGTCTTTAGTCTTAATTGTAAATTTGGTCTAATTTATTTCCAGGATATGGCTTGTGGGTCTGTGCTAGCTTTCAAGACTCATTTTAAGTTTGTTAACAATAGCACTGTCTAGTTAGATTTTTTTGCAGGTGGTGAGGCAATACAAATATAAATAGTTCCATAGAATGGACAGAGTTTTCTAAGACTTATAGGGATCTGGCTCAGTTTTTTTTTTTTTTTTTTTTTGTAATGTAGTTGTAGTTCCATTATAAGTGCTGCTTTTTACTGGTGCCAAATAGAGTGAATTGGTAATCATTTGAATTGACTTGGAAATTTTCCCATTTTATGGTTTCACTCCAGGGGTTAAAATCCTATGTTGAAGCAATTTTTATCACCCACATTCATCTCTGACATGACAGATGTCATTCATTCTCAGTATTCTTTCATGATTAAATTTGTTTAAAATCTTGAGGCACAAAGGAAAAAGGAAGAAAGAAGTAATTGAAACCTATGTGAACAACCTATCTTCAAACATCTTCAGTGCTGCTTAGATTTAAGGAATTTATACAGAAAATAAATCAACATAGTAATGTCTGTGACTGACAGTATGTGGGGCCATATCACATGAGCCCATTTGCTTTTTTGACAGGCAAGCAAGGCAAACATGAGGAAAGAAGGTGGTATGCTCATGGTACTAAGTACATGCCTCTTCTCTTTGCTGTTCTCCAGAGCAACACTTAGCTGCATTTTTGTTACTTTCTTTCTGTTTTATTTGGGGATTGGGAGGAGTTTGATAAATTTTCTTTATAACATTTTTCCATACTATTAAGTTGCTATATGTATTCTAGCGTCTGAAATATCTGCTTGCGGAAGGGAGCCAAACAGTTTATTCTCTAATTCCCCTTGGTAGGAGTGGTTCTGCATCTATCAAAAGACAGTTATGAGTAATAAGAAACACACACAGGGCACATAGTTCTCTTTCTTTGCCTAAGATTCCTGCCAGGAAGTTTATTTTGTTTAAATAGATTTTTATTGTGGGTACCTTTTTTTTTTTCCTCCAGTTTGAAATAAAATCTTTTCACTGAAATGTTTTCTGTAAGATATGCTGTTTTCTTCCTGGAGGAGTACCTTTCCATCTGGGTAGGATGAGGAGAAAAGATGGATTCATGTGTGTAAACTAGCCTGCAATTCCTGCTGTACTTTTTTGAGCTCTGAAAACCAGCCCTTGTATTAGAAATGTGCTTTAGTAATAGAATAACTGCATCATTTAATGTGATTGCAAATATACTTGGAAGTTTTTTTTTTCAAATGAAAGGATTTATAGTTTATTTGGATGGAAACCTTCCCCTTACAAAAGCAAGCATAAGAAAAATTTTAAATGTCCAAGCTAATAAAACAAAAATAAAAGATTCTCAGAAAAGACATTTGAGCAAGTAAACTGCCAAAGGAAAGGAAACATCTGGGCCAGGTGGATTTACAAATTATTTTTTATCAGATGCTTGAAAGGCAATGTGTAGCTATGCTATGAAAATTTTTCTTATAAAATAGAGAGAAAAGGTACTCTACAAAACTTTTTCTCAGGCAGAGATTGTCCAAATAGTAAAACTAGAGAGACAAAGCCAAGAAAGAGGTTTAGTCCAATTCCACCAATAAATGTCGATGCACATATTTTAAGTAAAATCTTATATAGACCATATAGAAATATATCTAGAAAACAAGACTAAATTAGACTCATACCCAAAGTTCCAAGGCTAGTTCAGCATCAGGAAAAAAATTAGTATAATCACATAAGTGAAAAAATTTTTCAGTGGCATAATTTCAATAGATGCAGAAAAAGCCTTTGGCAAAACACAAAGCACTTATTCATGTGAAAAGCCCTAAAAAGTGGAGTTTATTCCATAGGAGAGACATTCCTCAATATTACAGAGTACATGGAAGCAGAATACCTTAGCTATCTCACAATTTCTCCAGCAAGAATGAAAAAGGATTATTAGAACAAAGTAATGATCAAGAAATTCGAGAAAAAAAACCAGTTAATGTATATTATCAGCCCACATCTATGCAAAAAGACTGCCCAACGCATGCTGACACTAGGAAAGAGGAGGTCCAAACAGAAAAGCCCGTCCCAGGAGCACATTTTATGGAAGCCTGAAGCTTTTTACAGGGTCAGGGTGATAGAACCTGTACCAGGTTTCTAACTAAGGATTCCTGCAACCTGAGGCTATGGTACTCTCACTTCAAACCAGGGCTTAGGAGCTCTCTCCGGCAGTGGATAGTATTTTTTAACATGGGTCCTTTGGCAATGTCATAGATCATTGTCTTGATCAGAGTAGCTAACTCTCACATTTGATCATCATTCCAATATTGTGGTTACTATATACAATGTTCTCCTGGTTCTGCTCACTTCACTTTGCATCAGTTCATGTAAGTCTTCATAGATTTTTTTCTTACTTGTCATTTCTTACAGCACAATACTGTTCTGTTGCACTCATATAGCACAACTTGTTCATCTATTCCCCAATTGAGAGCATCAGTTTCCAATTCTTTACCACCCCAAAAAGAGCTGTTATAAATATTTTTGTGCATATAGGTCCTTTTCCCTTTTCTTTGGTCTATTTGTGATACAGATCTAGTAGTGGTATTACTGGGACAAAGGGTATCAGGCTTCTTAGTCTTTACTCAGTCATTTAATCAGCAAGTATTTGTTAAGCACCTACTATGTACCAGACACTGTTCTAGGTTATGGGGGTTCAAGTACAAAGAATAAAATACAATCCCTGTTCTCAATGAACTTTCATTCTAACAGGGGAGATGAGAAGTACACAAAATATGTGCAGCATAAATATAAAATTAATACATACACACACATGCAAAAGACAAAGAAGGTAGTTTAGGAAGAGGGGCTCTAGCACTTGAAAGGATTAGGAAAGTCTTCATGCAGATGATATTGAAGCTGCATTTTTTTTAGGAAGAAAGGGATTCTGTCAGATGGAGATGAGAAGCAAGTGCATTCCAGGCACCGAGGACAGCCACTTCAAAGGCATAGAGATAGGAAATAGAATATTGTGAATTAGTAACAGAGAGAAGACCACTTTGTTTGATTGCATAGTTTAAGGTGAAAAGTATGCAGCTGTGGAAGTGAGTTGGGGACAGATTGTGTAGGACTTTAAAATTAAAACAAAACAGATTTTAATTTATTTTATTCTAAAGGCAATAGTATTATTATGCAACTGGAATTGTTTGAGGAGAGAAATAATATACTTTGGCAATAGAATGTAGGATGGATTAAGTGATGAAAGACTTACCTAGACCAAGGGGTGATGATAGCCTGAACTAAGGTGATAGCTACAACAGTGGAAAGGAGGGATAGGCTGGTAGAAATATTGAGAAAGTAGAAACATCAAGATTTGTCAAGTGATTTGGATATGTGAATAGGGAGTACAGGAGTCATACATAATGGCAAGATTACCCATCTGGGGCAGCTAGATGGCCCAGTGGATAGAGCACTGGCCCTGAAGTTACGAGGACCTGAGTTCAAATCCGGCCTCAGACCAAATACTTAACACTTACTAGCTGTGTGACCCTGGGCATGTCACTTAACCCCAATTGCCTTAAAAAAAAAAAAAAATACTGAAAGTCTGTTGGTGCCTTTGACAGATAGAGGAAAATTTGAACCCAGACTTTGGGAGAAAGATAACGTTTCGTTTTAGACATGTTGAGTTTTAAGATGTCTCTGAGGAGCCCTAAGAGATCAGAGAAAGAGGTGAAAGATCCATATGTACAAAAACATTTGTAGCAGCTCTTTCTGTGGTGACAAAGAACTGGATAGCTAAGGATACATCCATCATTTAGGGACAACTGAAGAAATTCTGGTATAAATGTAGTGAAATGTTATAATGCTGTAACAAATGATGAAGGAGATAATTTTAGAGAGACTAAGAAAAATTTGTATGAATTGATGCCAGGTGAAGAGAGCAGAAACAGGAGAAGAGTTTAGAAAATAACACTATAAAGACAAAGAGTTTTAAAGGACTTAAGAATTCTAATTATTTCAGTGACCAATCATGATTTCAGAGGACCCATGATGGAACATGTTACCTACTTCTTGATAGAGAGGTAATGGATTCAGGGTATTGACAGAGTTGGATAGACAGACAGACAGACACACACACACACACACACACACACATGACATAGCCAATGTGAGAATTAATTTTTGCTTGACTATGCATGTTTTTAAAATTTTTTTTATTTGTTTGTTTTTAGTTTTCAACATTTACTTCTATAACATTTTGAGTTCTAAATTTTTTCCTCCTACCTCTGCTCCTCTCTCCCCAAGGTGGTGTGCAATCTGATATAGGCTACACATATACACTCATTAAACATATTTCCATATTAGTCATGTTGTAAAGAATTAGAACCAAAAGAAAAAAAAGAGAGAGAGAAAATCATATGCTTTGATCTGCATTCAGACTCCATAATTCTTTCTCTGAATGTGGATAGTATTTTTCATCATAAGTCTTTTGGAATTGTCCTAGAACCTTGTATTGTTGAGAAGAGTTAAGTCCATCAAAGTCAGTCATCACACAATGTGGCTGTTACTGTGTATGATGTTCTTCTGGTGTAAGTCTTTCCAGGTTTTTCTGAAGTCGGCCTGCTTATCATTTCTTATGAAACAATAGTATTCTGTTACATTCATATATCACTACTTGCTCAGCCATTCCCCAATTGATGGACATTCCCTCAATTTCCAATTCTTTGCTACCACAAAAAGAGCTACTGTAAATATTTTTGTGCTTGTGGGTACTTTTCCCATTTTTATGATCTCTTTGGGGATACAGCCCTAAAAGTGGTATTGGTAGATCAAAGGGTATGCACAATTTTATAGCCCTTTGGGCAGACTATACATGTTTGTTACAAGGGTGATGTTTTTCTTTTTAAATGGGTGTATTAGGTAAGAAACTAAAACAATAAATTTTTGTTAATTAAAAAAATTTTAAACAAAAAGACATCTCCATGGCATCTAGTTTGAAACATCCAATAGACAATTGGTGATATGAGAGTGAATCTTGAGTGGAGAGGCTGGGGTTGGATATGTAGATCTGAGAGTCATCTGTATAGAGATGATAGCTAAACACATGGAAGCTGATGTGCTTGCCAAAAGAGAGAACACAAAAGGAGAAGAGAAATGGGCCCAGGACAGAACCTTAGGGTTACATCCACAGTTTTGAGGGTATGTTGTCGATGATGAATCAGCAAAGGAGACTGATAAGGAACAGTCAGATAGGTAGGAAGCGATCAGGAGAGAATAGTATCACAAAAACCCAGAAGGAAGAGATATCCAGGAGGTGACAGGATGGCAGCAGATAGATTGAGAAGGATGAGGACTGAGAAAAGAGCTGCATTCCAGCTGCACTGGCCTATTTGCTATTACTCACACAGGACACTGTATGTCCTGGTTCCATGAATTTGCCCTGGTTGTTCCCTATGCATGGAATGCTTTCTTTCCTCACCTCCACTTTCCTTCCTCATTGTCTTCTTGTTTCCTTCAAGACTCAGCTGAAAACTACACCTTTTGTTGGAGGCCTTTCCCCACTCCCTTACTCCTTTCTGCCTTCTTTCTGATATATCTTGTGTGTAAATAGTTATTTGCATATTGTCTCCCCTATTAGAATGTGAGCCCCTTGAAAGCAGGACTATATTTGAGTCTTTCTTTATATTGCCAACATTTAGCACAGTACCCAGCACATAGTAAGCACTTAATAAATGCATAATTACTGACTGACTTGTTGACAGATTTATGTTATTAGGGTATTGTGGTATACTGGCAGAGCAGGTGACTCCATTTCATTCTCAAAGTCAGGAGACTAATGCCATAGTTTGGGAAGGTAGTGGTAAAGGCCTGTTCTAGGGTACAGTGAGAAGAGAAAGGAAGGAACAAGTATAACTATTGGAAGCCCTTTTCTCAGAACCTTGTAGAGTGTCTGGCACTGAGTAGGTGCTAAATAAACTCTTTCTGATTGATTGCTGTCCTTGACTCCAGAGGGAACTAGGAGTATACAGTGGGAGTTGCAGAGTAGCAGAGTTTAGCTCAATGCACATGAGAAGGGAAAACTTCTTAGAAATTAGGACTGGCCGAAAGGAGAATTGGCCACCCTGAGAGATGTGGGTTCGCCTTTACTGGAGATTCTTCGAAGAGAGATTGATGTCAACATTGTTGTAGAGGAGAATCTTTATTACCAAGATTGGACTAGATAACAGCTAAGTCCTTTTCACTTCTTAGATTCTCTGATTTTTAAATGTGTTCCTTTTCTCTCCTCACTGATGCCACCCAATTATAAGCCCTCCACTTTTCTGAACTATCACAATAAACCTAACGAGTCTTTTCACTTCTGCTCTTCTCGTCATACCACACTGCTATTGTAATATTCCTTATATATGTGGTCTTATCATTACACTGAAATAAAACATTCATTGGTTCCCTATTGCTTGAGTAAAGTTCAGAATGGCATTCAAGGCACTCCACACTCTGGTGTTACTTTACCTTTTCATAAGACTCCCTTCCATATATTCTATACTCCAGCTGAACTGTATTATTCCCAGTCTTCAGTGCATACTCCCACATTTGGCTACCTTCCTGCCTTTGCACATGCTGTTCAGAGCATCTGCAGTGTGTTCTTTTCTTTCCTCCTATTGAATTCTTATCCGTTTTTAAAAATCCAACCCAAATTCTACGTTCTCCACGAAAGCCTCCTGGGTCTTCCCTCCCTCTTGCACTTTCTTTGTATATCTCATGCATTTGTCTATTATCTCCCCTGGTGCTTGTTGAATTGATATCTGTGTACTCATTAGCACTTCACCTAGTAATGATGATAATTGATATTTACTTAGCACTTTAAAGTTTGCAAACTTTTATATGCATATCATCATATTTTATCCTCACAAAAATCCTGAGTTAGATATTATCATCCTCATTTTATATTTGAGGAAATGGACTCCAAGAGATGAAGTTACATTTCTAAGATCCCTCAACTAGTAAATGGCAAAGCCAAAATGGGGAGACTTTGGTTTTGAGAGGTGCCATCTTAAAGTGAATCAAGTACTAGACTTGATGTCAGCAAGATCTGGGTTCAAATGCTGCCCTCAGATACTTATTAGCTGTGTGACCCTGGGCAAGTCATTTAAACTATCTCAGCCTCAGTTTCCTAATTTGCAAAATGAAGTGAATGGATTTGATGGCCTCTAAGGTCCCTTGACTCCAGTGTACCACAAAATGGAAGCCTAAATTAAAGATATAAGAAGGGATTGATTATTTAAATTTGGAAAGTTTGTGTTTGTTTCTTTCTTTTGCTTTGAAGTATCAGATACACCTTTGTAACCAAAGGCAATAATCTCTAGCAGATTTTATGCCTGTAGAGAGCTTGTTTATTATGTAGGCTATTTTTTAAGTTCTTTTATTCCCAAATATTGCCCAAGATTTGAGTTGCTAAGAAAATTCTTCCTATGTTTCTTCATAAAAATTTTAAAAACCAATTAACAGTAATACATCTATATTAATTTTACAGTTTACAAATCAGCCAATCAGTAAGCATTTATTAAGTGCTGTTACATGTGATTCATTTTACTAAGTACCTAGAAATACAAAAACAAAAGGGAAACAGCTCCTGCCCTCAAGAAATTTACATTCTCATAGAGACACATATGAGTATATTCAGAATATATAAAAAATGAATACAAATTAGTTTTGGGAAGAGGTGACCTGGTACCTGGGGTAGGGGGAAGAACCAGGAAAAGCTTCATGATGGAAGTGCTCCTTGTACTGATGCTTGAAGGAAACCAGGGATTCCAAGACCCAGAGTAAGGAATATGAACATTCTGGATTTGTGCAACAGCCCGTGCAAAGACTCACATGTACAAATCGGACTGTAGCCCAGTGTGGCTGGTTTGTATAGTTCAAGGAGTAAAATAAAGTGTAAGAAGACTATAAAGATAAGAAGGGATTGGGTTATGAAGAACTTAAAAAGGAACTTTGTTCTCAGCTACTCTGGTGAAGTAGGTGGAACAAGTGTTATTTAACATCAGATTCCATTAGATGCTAAGTAACATGTCTCTTATGTTATTTTATCATTAAGTTTCAACAAAAGTAGGGCCTACAAGATATGGAAGATTACGTATACGATCAGATGATGGCCAGTGCTGATTGGTTGTTTTGTTTTAATCTTGGTTACAGAGGGAGGCTAGCTTTGTTAGGAAGTTGGAAATAGATGTAATGTAATAACAAGAGGCATCAATAAAAAAATTAAATTTCTTCAATGTCTTAAATTTCTGTAAACTCCTTGTAAGTTATGTTGTAGTGGAAAGAACTCTGGACTTGAGAAGACTTGGGTTCTATTCCTGCTTCTGTGACATCTTCCAAATTTAGGTTTTCTTATCTATAAAATTAATATTCTCATTTATAAAGTGTTTACTATGTGGCAAACATTGTGCTAAGCACTAGGTATACAAAGAAAGACAAAAATAGGCCCTGTCCTCATGGAAATTAAATTGTTGTGGGGAAGACAACATGTAAATACTAGATATATAAAAGATATATACAGATATTATAAGATAATATCAAAGGGGAAGGCATTAGTAACTGGGGGAACCTGGAAAGACCTCATGTATAAAGTAGAATTTGAGCCAAATCTTGAAGAAAGCCCGGGAAACTGAGAGGTGAAGGTGAGGAGGCAGAGCATTCCAGACATGGGGGCAGCCTGGGCAAAAATGGACTCTTGTGTTCAAGGATCTATAAATAAGCCATTGTAACTGGAATATAGAGGGCAGCAGATGGAGTAAAGTAGAAGAAGACTGGAAAGGTAGAACTAGATTATGAAGAACTTTAAATGCCAGTCCTATTTAATCCTAGAAGTAATAGAGGGCCACTATGGCTCATTGAATTAGGGTCACACCTATATACTTCAGAAAAATCACGTTGGCAATTTTTTGGGGTGGTACATTGGATTAACTGCTATTGCATTTGATGATCTAGATCTAGGCAAGAGATAATGAAGGCTTCATCTAGAGTGGAGAGAAGGGCTTATATAGACAAGAGATACTGTGAAGACAGAAACAAGATTTGCGAACATATTAGATATGTCATGTCAATTAGATAGAATGACGAGTAGAGGATGACACTGAGATTGTGAACCTGGTTGACTAGGAGGATGGTGGTGCTTTTGACAAAAAACAGGGAAGTTCAGAGGAGGGGAGGGTTTGGGGAGAATGAATGATGAGTTTTGTTGTGGACATGTTAAGTTTGAGATGCCTATTAGCACCTTAACCAAAGGAGTGGGCAGAACAAAAACATTTTGGTAGTACTTCAGTGCATCTGAAATCTTGTCAATATGGCTCCTGACTTCAGCAGTGCAGATTGCACTCTAACTACACCTTCTTATCGTCTCATCCTGAATAATTATTGTCCATGTTCTCTTATAAATCACTTACAGGGAATCTATCCAGTATGCTAAGGGCCTTCTTCTAAGTCTCTTCACAGTGTGTGAAACCACTAGAACATTCAGGTGGTCCACCTTTACTTTCTTACGTGGATAGCTTGCCTTCTTTTCCAAGCAATATTTCTCTGGGATAGCCCTTATGCTGCTTCTCCTGTGCAGTCTTTCATTAGCAATATGTTATGGCCTATTCATACCTACCATGCAAACTCTCAGTTGCTTTGGAGTTGACCTGAAACTGCAATTCTTCTGTGGTATTCTATGACTCTCAGCCATATAGTATCGCCACAAGAATATTAATGTTAAAAAGATTCCCTTTTATTTCAGAGAGAAGCCGTGAAAGCACTGCAGTCTTACAAATGCAATCCAACTCATTTTCTTCCTTCTGTTCTGGTCTGGGTCCAGTTCATTGTCCAGCTTCAGTGTCTAAGACAAAACAGCATTGTCTGGGCAACAAGCATTTTCATCTACTTTTTATTTTTCTTTGTAGATAGTTAGGACCAACTTCCTTGAGTAATTATAGATTTCCTTAAGGAGGATCAGTAGTGTTCTTTGGCTTGATAGAACCATAGAGTGTTATCAGCAGACAGGAGCATCTTGGAATCTTTGGTTTGGAATCTGCATTGAATATCATTCATGACGCTGGTAAAGATCTTTGGAAAGCTGTGTCTCCTTGTGCCTGAATAGATATCAATATTCAGAGACCTTTCAAATAAGTCATTTCTGATTTTAGATATTTCAAGAAATCCTTTTTATTGTGACACATGCTTATAAGCAAATACTCTTTAAAGGAATCATTATGTAGTTACCAACATGCCACTGAAGAGTGAAGGCTTGGCCCAACATATAACCTATGTGTCCAAGTGAAATTTAATAGTGGATATAGCACAGCCCACAGGCCACAAGGTGGTGAGAATGGATGGGGGACCATCACTGTATGTTCCTCCCAGGCCTGTGTAGAGTCTTCATGTGTGCACACCAGTAGTGAGCTCCTTCTTCTCTGGAGGAAAGGAAGTGGTAAATCTTTGGCATCAATGCCATTTGAAATTGGGTTGCTCTTAATAAGGTGAAAAGAACTTTGCTTTTGATCTACTTTATCAGTAGAAGTCTCACCTTTATTCTAATCTTAAAGGTTTGGAGAGTGCTGATAGGGCATGGGTGCACGTGACAGGCTGCAGAGAGGCTTTCTGAACTTGTCTTTAGTCTTTTGAACAATTTTGCCTTGCCTCACATTCAACACCTTCAGTAGCCTTAGGCACAGGTGGCTATTATTTTGATAGGATACCTTATACTTGGCAGTTACTTCCAGTTTTGCACGAACTACCTTGAAGAAATTATTGTCTTGGGAGGATTGAAGTGGTGATAAAATCTGCACAGCAAGGCTTCATGCAAAGGTTTAAGAGACATAGAAAAAAACTCTTGAATTTTTAACAGGCATACTAAGAACTTGACCTTTTATAGACAAATTCATACATCAGTGGCACCTCAAATCATGAAGTAAAGCAACAGCAGTCACATAAGACTACCTACCTGTAACAGTATGTGCAATACTTTGTTGGAGGAGAGAGTACTAATGCTACTTTTTTCTCTACTGAATCAGTTGCTTTCTTGTATTCAACAAAGAATGAACACAATGAGATCTTGTATTTTATGTACTTTTTAGCCAATTGTGTGACTATAAAAATATGTAGTCTTGAAAAAGAAAGACTTTGGGGAGACAGTAGATCTATCTTGAAGGACTGTCCAGTGGAAGAGGCTTAGCGCCAGAGATGAGAACCAGAACAGCCTAGAAAGGAGAAGACTGGGGAAATGATATAGCCTATCTTCAAGTATTTAAAGGGTTATCTAGTGGAAAAGGGACTTAGTCTGCTTGGCCCCTATAAAGAGTCACATTTAGGATTGAATAAGGAAAAAAAAATTCCTATTGGAGCTATCTATCCAAAGGTGGAGTGAGCTTCCTCAAGGTAATGGGGTTCCTACTCATAGGAGATCTTCAAGCAAAGTCCAGATGACCCCTTGTCAGGTATAACATAGAAGGCATTCTTACTTAAGTACAGTTTGCACTAATTGCCTCTGAGATCCCTTCCAACTTCAGTTCTAAGATTCTGTGATTCTCTTGGTGGCTGAAGAAAAACTTTCTCCAGTAACTGACACCCTGTAGAATAAATCTACAATATTGGTGGCACTCTTGTATATTCTGTCCAAATAGCACATATACCACTTGGTGACCTGTTTCCTTTTCTTACTTTCATCAACAAATGCTCTTAATGCATGTGCACATTGTTCTTAGGAGATTTTGTAGAAATGAGAAAGCAGGTCTATCAGTTAGTAGTTAATTTATTTTCTCCTTTCTCTTTTTTGCTAAGTTAATTTTTCCAAACATTTGGTATGCATGACCTTTTCTAAACATTTAGTATCTTTTCCTTCCTCTTTTAGTTAGCTTGAGAATCAATCTCAGCATTCTCAAAAGTATGTTGTCTTACACCCCAGCCTCCTTTCAGTGGAGAGGTAAGGGGACTGTGGGTATGAAATTTGCTTTTAATTGTCAAAAATAGTCAGTGTGTCCATTGGTTTTGCTGAACGGATTTTTATTTCCCTTTGTTACAAAGGAAGGTTCATGTGGGAGGAATGGAGATATACAAAAATGACTGATAGTGTTGCCTCTAGCAAAGACTATCTCCTTTGGCATATCTATATATAGCCTAGTTCAGCTGCTCTTCCCATCTTTTGGGGGTTTTTATGGTGCTATTTCTACTGCCTCCATTGCAGCCATTGGCTAGAATGAAAAGACTTATTTGGAGTTTAAGGTTCTTTCTGAACTTAAGATGCAGAAGGAGACATACATCTTTAGACATGGATAGTGCAGGAACTGGTTTCTCTTGACCATGAATACTGGTTACGAGGGTTTGTTTTTCCTTTGTTGTTATTATTATTTTAATAGGGGAGGGTGGGAGGGGATGAAAGAGAAGGAAAATAAATGCCTGTTCATTGGAAAAAAGAAATCAGGGGTTAAAAAAATAACCTTCTCCTGGAGACTTATTATAATGAATAATTAAAAGAACCAATAATGCTCCTTTTTAGGTGATGTGCTGTTTTAGAATTCTTAACCATACTTTGTTAGTTATTGAAAATATGGGAGCATAATTAAAGAAAATATAAATGATGAATGATGTTGTTTTTTGGGTGCTTGGGTTTCTTCTGGTAACAAAATTTTTCTGGGAATTTATTAACCATAGACTACCCACCATGTATTATTGTGAAATTCTGACTAGTATTCATATATTTTAACTATCACCTTTTCTTTGCCTATGATTTTTACAAATGTTTCTGCTTAAAATCTCAATGGCACTAGGAACCTTAATGTTCCATAAGATGAGGCATGTTACCATTTATACTTGGCTTTAGGAATTAAGAT
>NW_020954548.1:0-4925 GCF_900497805.2 Vombatus ursinus | reverse complement strand
TACTGAACAGAGAGGAACCTAAAGTGGTAGATGTATATCCATTCTCTTATATTTTAATAGGACCTCAGGGACTAGACATGAATTTCCCAGAATTTGGGGGAAACTTGAAGTGGAAGGAAGTATAAGATTATCTTTTCCAAAAGGAAAAAAAAGTCATCTTTGAAAACCATTGTATAGTGAGCTACACTTTCTCCTTTTGCCATCCATTTTAATAGAGAAGTTAAGTAGGTGGCAGTTTTGAAACCATATGTATATTGAATGGAGTTGTGAAAAAAATAACATGAATTTTTACTTTGAATTCTGTTTTCAAAGTAGCATTATAGGATGGGAGAAAATTGTAAGGTATATCTTTTTCTGCTTCTAAATTATTCCTTGAACTGTGTGTAATAAAGAACTTGTTCATCTGTTTTCACTGACTATAGATGACTCTTTCTAGTTAGCACTGCTGGTTTCACAGAAAATTATTCCTGAGACACAGTGTAAATGTTCAGATATTTGGGGCATAGGAAGAGAAGTGAATATGATACCATGGTAGAGTGGAAATATCCCAAAGTTCTAAAATTCTGAGTAATTGGTCTCTGAGGGATATAACAGAAAAGTCCCTGTAGCAAATCTTAATCCACTGAACTGTTGGAAGGCTTCACAGTAAAATGCTCCTGAAGTGACTGACATCCTATTCTCTAAGTTTCTAGTTTGAAAACTCAGGAGCACCTTTGCATAAATATCCCCAGAGTGCCCCTGGGGGCAGAGTTCAGTGTGTGAACCAAGCTACCACGAACTTGCAGCTGGTTTGCAGAGTGGCTGTGTTAACCCATTTTGGAATTGGCATTAAAGGATGTAGAGTACCCCACCTGACATAAGTCTAAGCTGACCAAAACCTAAAAATAAACAGAGCTCAAATAGCCTTCATCCCATAAATATATCATCATCATCATAAAACACATGTCAGCTATGATGTTCAAGGTATTTGTTCTAGGAATTGAGGATATGGAGAGGTATAAGATGTAGTCTCTCTCTCTAAGGAGTTATCTGTCTTGGCTGTTTTTCATATAGAAATGTATTCTTTAAATGATACCAGTGCCCATGATATGGTGGAAAGAGCTCTGGACTAAGACAGCCAGCTCTTCCAGTAATTTGCTATGCGATCCTGAGCAGCGGTTCCTTCTCTTCTAAGGCTTCAGTTTCCTCATTTGTAAAAATGAAAAAGTCAGACTAAGTAAATTTCCAGCTTTAAAATTTTATAATTCTTAGGATACCTTTTGATTACTGGTGATGAATACAGTTTTATATTATTATTTTAATTATTGCATTAACTTTGAAACATGCATTATGTTGAGAGTTCTGTTTTAAATAAATTTAAAAGTTAATAGTAAGGGGAAAAAAAACCTAGCAAATACCATAGGAAAATATCACAAAGCCTTATTTAGAGGAAGGTGATGGTGGTACTAAAGAATAACATTGTCTTTCTCCCTCTTCTGGACAAATGGAAGTTCCAAGTAAAACTGGAATTAAAGAAAGAAAAATATAATGATCTGAATCTTCTAATGATCTTCCATGTCCTCTTGTCTCCTACTCCATTTTTTTTGGAGGTTGTTGTCCTAACCAGGGAACTATTCATGGACTCTTGCTGTAGTCTGAACTCAGTTTAGTGTAGAAATCCTTCTCTCTGCTGTAATTCATCTTCAAATTACAAAGGCAATCTCTGAGAATATAGGGAGACAGAATCAGTGGAAGAAAGAGCATACTAGACTTAAAGTCAGAAAAACACTTTTTTTCAACTCATACCTCTTACTATCTGTGTAACCATAGACAAATCATTTATGTTCTCCTAGCCTCATTTTTTTTCTCATCTGTAAAGTGAGAAAGCCTATTCTTAACTTCACAAGGAAACTGAAGAGCAAATGAAGTAACATGTAAAATTCACTGCAGGGAACCAGAACAATTTATATAGTAACCAAGACTGTAAGCAAAGAAATTGGAAAAATTTTAGAACTCTGATCAGTAGAATAACTAGCTGTGACTTAAAGAAGCAATTATGAAGTTTGCTACCCACCTTCTGACAGAGGGTTGATGGATCCATTGTTAGTGATTGGGAGCATTTTTTCATGTGGTTGTTGATAAGCTTGGATTTCTTCCTTTATAATTTTTGCTGCATTTGGTTTTGTTTTCAGTTTTGTTTTGTTTTAATTTTACGTAATGTGCTTTCTTGTTAAACTTATGGTCATACAGTTTGGAGTGCTGGACCCTCTATTATGAATTTTCCCTGCAATAGAATTGAACCCAGGAGGTTAGACCTCTACAATACAATCTTCACTATTGGTTTGACTTTCTAATTATTAAGAAAAGAATAAGGAAGAAAGTTCACATTGGTCCTTCCTTCTTAGTTTAGTCTTGTGGTGGTGGTTGTTTTTTTTGGTTGTTGTTTGGTTGGTTGGTTGGGGTTTTTTTGGGGGGGGGGTTCTGCCCTCTCCTTGGGGCTATTTCAAAGATATTTTCTGGAAAATGTAATGAGCATTTTCTCCTGACCGTAACCCTCCTGAGAAATATTTCTGTGGATATGCAGTTGACAGATTTGGAACCTCTAGTTCCAAATAGTTCTCTAATCTGAGAGATAAGGGGCTTATCTTGGTTTTCCTTTGTATTCACAAGCTACAAGATACTACTAGACTACTAGATTAAACATTGCAGTTATTGGATGATGCAGAGTACTGTGGCTTATGCCATAAACAGTGAAAGTATGGTCTTATAATACCTTACAACCAGGAATTGGAAAAAATTCTCTCCTGGCTGTCCATTCACTGGTTCCATATATGACTGCTGAATTTTTTTTTTTTCTGTGAAAAGGTGACTATAGTCATCAGTGACTGAACATCTTGACCTTGAAATTCTTTGATCCTCTTAGTTCTTTTAACCTTCATCTCTATACCCACCAATCACTCACCTTCTAGGATTTAGAGTTAGAAAGGTACTTTGGAAACCAAAATTTCTGAACAAACTACTGAAGTTAGAGTTCTGCCTTTCTGCCTAATCCTTTCTTTCCACCTCGACCATTTCCTCATAGCCAATGTCCCTATTCTTTGTCTTCATCTAGATTTTAGACCCTAGACCCTTCCCCATTGCCATTACCCTGACAATCCCCTTCTAGCTCCACTTGTTTACCCGTCCTGCCTAGACCCATGATAGGCCATTTTAATGTTGCCTTCACTAGCAGAATAGAATCCCTTACCCCTTTGACATTCCACTATTCTATCCATGACATCAAGTCAGGAGAAGATACAAAAGTATTTATACAATTGATTCTCAATTAGGACCTCACTGCTGGGGCAGCTAGGTAGCACAGTGGATAGGGCAGCAGTCTTGGAGTCAAGAGGACCTGAGTTCAAATTCAGCTTCAGGTACTTACCAGCTGTATAACTCTGGCAAATCACTTAATCCAAATTGCTTAAAAAAAATTTTTTTTTTAAAAAAGGACCTCAATGCTGCTTAGCTAACTTTTTGTAATCCTTAACAACCCTGGGAAATAAGTGCTATTATTGTTCCTATTTTACAGATGAGGAAACTGAGGCAAACAGGTTAAGTAAATTACACAGGGTCACACAGCTAGTGAATGTCTGAGGACAGATTTGAACTCAGATCTTATTGACTCCAGATCCAACACGATCTACTACCACCAAGCTGTCTGTATATAACTTGGAATACACTTCTTCCTGATTTCTGCCTCATAGAATGCCTTGCTTCCTTCAAGACAACTCAAGTACCACCTTCTACATCAGAGGTTCCCAAACTTATTTGGCCTACTGCCCCCTTATTTATTTATTAGGCAATTGGGGTTAAGTGACTTGCCCAGGATCACACAGCTAGTAAGTGTCAAGTGTTTGGTCTGAGGCCCGATTTGAACTCAGGTCCTCCTGACTTCAGGGCCAGTGCTCTATCCACTGTGCCACCTAGCTGCCCCTATTGCCCCCTTTTTTAAAAAAAATTACTAAGCACTCCCCTGGAAATCTACTTTATTTAACCCTTTAATGTTTTTTTTAATGACATCAAATTTAATCATTTATTGTAAATTGTTGTAAATTGATTTTTTTCCTGCATTGAAATTTTAATGATGCAATATTGTGTCATATAACCATATAGTATCATATTGTAAACAAGTCATCACACGAAATCCTGCTGATGCATGTTGGATTTCCCAACAATGTGCAACACACTCGCCTGCCAACACTTGTTTGTTAAGACCTTTCAAGTAGACTTGACCACTGATTGGTTATAGCTTGCATTTTGTGTATTTATTTGGAAAATAATATAATCACTACAACTTTAACTCTGTTACACAACATATGAAACGTGTATGGACAGTTTTTCAAAATTTTCTTTCTTTATGCTTCCACTATTCAACCCCCATCCCCAGTTGCATTCAAGGCTACTATTGCCCCCTTGGATCGGTCCAGTACCCCCTAGGGGATGTTATCACCGACTTTGGGAACCTCTGTAACATGGAGGTACTGCTAATGACCTCCTTTTCTAACCATTTTGGTGTGTGTGTGTGTGTGTGTGTGTGTGTGTGTGTACATGTATGCATGCAAATGCTTTCTTTTTATCTCCAGCATCTATCACCAGGCCTGTCACATAGTAACTACCTAATAAATACTTGCTGATGGATTGATTATTGATGAATCGATTTATGATATTTATAAAGCATTTTAATCTAAGAAATAATTTGGAAAAGATCAGACTTGCCTAAGTCTGGTCTATTGATATGTTAAGCAGTAAATTTGATTTCCTGAATTTGTTCCTTTATTAATTAAGACCAAGTTAACAGAACTTCACATAGACTACAAAAGGTACCCTTTTGATATTTCCGCTAAGCTTAGGATTTTCATAATTTTATGTAACTTGCCAAGGAATTCATAAGATAGGCTATGGTT
>NW_020954547.1:2933406-2933852 GCF_900497805.2 Vombatus ursinus | reverse complement strand
ATTATTTCCTAAATAGCAATAATAGCTTCTGTTTGAAATAGCCCCTTCCTTATTTGTCCTGGAGACCTCCTGGGACTAACATTCATCATCATCATCATTAATATTATTATTTTCATTCTCATTACTATTTCCAAAGTGAAACAGTTGTAGAAAGGGATCACAGATTTAGAGCTAGAAGAGATCTCAGAGGTTATCAGTTCAGTTCCTTCATTAGAAACAACTAGGTAGTGCAGTGGATAGAATACTGGACCTGGAAGACCTGATTTCACATCCAGCTTGTGTAACTCTCAGTCTGCTTCAATTTCCTCCTGTGTAACATGGTGGGGTTATAATAACACCTATTTCATAGTGTTATTGTGAGGATCAAATGAGATAATATGCGTAAAGAACTTTGCAAACCATTAAGAGTTTTGTATATATCTATATATATATACATATATATATAG
>NW_020954547.1:2933247-2933363 GCF_900497805.2 Vombatus ursinus | reverse complement strand
AGATAGATATATATGTCTGCTAGTTATTATTGTTGTTGTTACTGTTATTTTACAGAAGAAGAAGTTGTAGCCAAGAGAATGGAAGAAATCTGCCCAAGGTCACCTAGCTAGCAATT
>NW_020954547.1:2933051-2933156 GCF_900497805.2 Vombatus ursinus | reverse complement strand
GACAGAGCTAAGATTTAAACCCAGATCCTCATACTCCAAATTCAATGTTCTTTCTGCTCTACTATGTGTAAGTGGGTTGACCTGAATTACATGGTTATTTAGCAA
>NW_020954547.1:2931392-2932998 GCF_900497805.2 Vombatus ursinus | reverse complement strand
TGCCAGGGCTAGAATCCAGACCCAGGGTCTGTCCTCACCAGACCGCACTGGTCTCCTTTCAAGAAAAAACTTTAAACATACATGGTGGCATTTCAGCGACCTTGGAATAAGACTTGAAACTATTACCATGACTGCATCTAGTCTCAGTGCTAGAACTGAAGATGCCCAGTAGGAACTTGTGGGTCAACCTTACAGTTCCTTCTATAAGACCAACCAAGGCTGCCAGCACCACTGAGACTGCTCCTAGACACCAGAATGCTCTTTGGGTCTCCTCTACTTCCAGAATCTGTCCAGAGAGATGCTAGGCAAAGCCTGCTGGATGCTTAATAATAACTCATATCTCTGTAATGCTTTAAATTTTACAAAGTGCAACCCAAACCCATGAAGGCTGTCCCCATTTAGCAAATGAAGTCAAGTGAGGCATCCATAGTCACATAGCTAGAGCATATCCTGCCTGGGACTTGAACCTGAGACTGCCAATTTCCTAGTCAGTGGTCAGTGGAAGAGTAATAGATTCTTTTCCTACCATGTTGCACACTCTCTCTTGGAGGTGTAAACAGCAATTTAGGAACAAAGGTCCAGGAACAGCTCCCCTACCTGCCTCAAACCTGGCATTGCCTAGGAAAGAGGCAAAGTCATCTACATGGCCCTGGGGCTAGAGGCCTGGAGCAGGATGAGAACCAAAAGGAATTTATACTCCCCCCAACATGAATACTGTGTCAAATGAATCTGGGGAAATTTTGTTGAGGTAGAAGCAAAGTCAATCAGATATGTGAATTTGGCCTGTAAGAATCTTGTTCAGCCCTGTTACAAATAAACATATGGACTCAAGCTCCTCTCAGTGACACCTTAGGCCCAAGTGTCACGGAGTAATTGTGCACACTAGGTTGCAAAGAAAAATTCTGTGAAGGTCTATCCCCTTCCCATTCCCTCTCCAGGACATGGGCTCCAGATACAAGTTCTGAGAGGCACACTGTCCTCTCTCTACACAAGACAGAACAGGTCTCGTATGATAATGAGAATGTTCTGAGCTCATCCAGAGAAAAGGATTGCAAAACACTAGCAAATCAATGTTGTTATTTTTTTAATATATTTTGGGTTGGAAGTGGAGGGGGGTAGTCTATTCCTGTGATTTTTGCCAATTTTTAGGAAAATCTCAGTGAGGAAGCTCTCTCTATCAGTGCAGGTCAATTCCTGAAATTTAGAGAGTTCCCTGAGGCATTAAGAGATTAAGTAATTAGCCTAGAGTAACACAGATCCCATGTGTCTGCTAGGAATTTGAATCTATGACTTCTGTCTCTAGAACTGGCCCTCTCTCCACTATACATGCTGCTTCCCTATTGAGGCTTCAAGTCTTGCCCAAGGGCCCCAAGATTAAGTTGCAGAGTTGAGTTCTTCTAGTCTAGCTATTCCATTTATGCTGATGAATGAATGACTGGGGATCTGTAGCCCACATGCTTCCAGTTGGGCCTTCATTAGTGAGTGGCCTATTCAGAAATCCATGTAGATATATTCTTAATATGAATAATAAATATTTTTCTGTAAATCAGAACTACTTCCATCCAGAAAGATTTATTTTAATTTTATTTGACAAAGGTTCCTGATA
>NW_020954547.1:2930782-2931359 GCF_900497805.2 Vombatus ursinus | reverse complement strand
AGAATTCCACTCAAGCTCTGAACATCTTGTGACAAATTTTTTGCCATTCCCTTCTCATTGCAGCACTTGTCCTAGTTGTATATAAAGGGACTGGCACTGATTATNAGAATTCCACTCAAGCTCTGAACATCTTGTGACAAATTTTTTGCCATTCCCTTCTCATTGCGGCACTTGTCCTAGTTGTATATAAAGGGACTGGCACTGATTATAGGACTTAATATTTTAAGTATAAACACCTTTAGACAAAAAAGAAGTTCATTCTCACTCTTCATTATCTCCTCTATAAAAGGAGGCCTAACTCAGGATGTCAGAACAAGTCTGACAATGAAAGTCTCCCAAACTTCACTCCCCACCCCAGGAGATAATATAAATCAAATAGTTTTCTTTTTCCCCTAGATACATTCACCTGCCAGGAATATTGTAGAGAGGAATTCATATCTGACATGGCAGTATTGGTCTAGAAACAGGGGTTCTTAACCAAGGATGTGTGAATTTGTTTTGTTTTGTTTTTAAGGTTTTAATAACTGAACTTCAATGTCACTGGTTTCTTTTGTAAATATATCTATATCTGCACATA
>NW_020954547.1:2925307-2930644 GCF_900497805.2 Vombatus ursinus | reverse complement strand
CACACACACACACACACACACACACACACAATCATAAATATTTGGTGAGGCAGGCAATTGGAGGTTACGTGACTTGCCCAGCGTCACACAGCTAGTAAGTGTCTGAGACTGTATTTTAACTCAGGTTCTCCTGACTCCAGGGCCAGTGCTCTATCTATTATGCCACCTAATTGCCCCTATAATCCTATACATTATTGATGCATTTAAAAACATTATGCTGAAAAGGGGTCCATAGGCTTCACCAGACAGCCAAAGGGGCCCATGATACAAAATAAGGTTAAGAACTGCTGGTCTAGAGGACCTCGGAAGGTCCTTCTGGCTCGGGTTCTAGATCTTATGGGGCCCTTTGTTGTTCAATCAGTCAGTCATGTCCAACTTTTTGTGATTCTGTGGACCATTACTCATCAATACTGTCCATCAGTTTCCTTGCAAAGATACTGAAGTGGTTTGCCATTTCCTTCTCCTAGCAGCCCTTGATCCCTAGCAGCTGGCTAATAGAAGTGTTAATGAGGCCATAGATTCAGAGCCCACCTAGCCAAAAACCCTCTCATACTTACAGATGAGGAAACTGAAGCCCAGAGTGATAATGTGATCTGCCCCAGGTAACACAAGTAGTGAGTGGCAAGGCAGGGATTTGAATCCAGATTCTCGGATTCCATATCTAGAGATTTTGCCTGGCCTGCTCACATCAAGATGAAAAAGGCCTGTTCTGACCCTCAGTACATTTCTTCCCCACTTTCAGTATCCAATCTCAACAAGGTGGGGGCTGGAGACTTGTGGTACTTACATGGAGCTATTATAGTTTGACAAGATGCCAGGAGATTCTCCCTGGGTATGGAACAAAGTATTGTTCACATTACAAAAAATTCCTTAGAGTTATGACAGAAGTCTAGCTGAGGGCATTACCTTGCTGGGGAAATGGCCTTCAAGATGGAAAATCAGACAAAACAGAAAATCAGCCATTGAGATTTAGATGGACAGAGCCAAGGCCATTTGGGCATAAGAGCTCACCCCTCTAGGTATCACAAGATATGGAGCCCTATGGGGTTAAACTGAAGAGATGACATCTTGATTCCATATTTACCCAGAGCATCAAGGGTATAAATAAAAACTCAAAACCCATCATCAAAAAGTCTGTCCTCCAAACCTATCTGCCTGGGTTCCAAAGGATTTGGAACGATAATGATGATGATGATGATGATGATGATGATGATGATGATGATGATGATGATGATAATAATGATGCAGCTGGGTGGGTACAGTGGATAGAATACTGGACCTAGAGTCAGGAAGACCTGAGTTTAAAACCAGCCTCAGTTGCTAGCTGTGTGATCCTGAGCAAATCACTTTAATCTCTGTTTGCCTCAGTTTCCTCAACTGTAAAATGGGGATAATCAAAACAACTACCTCCCAGGGTTGTTATAAAGATCAAATGAGATCATAACTGTAAAGTGTTTTAGCACAGTGCCTAGCATACAGTAGATATTTTATAAATATTAGCTACTGTGATTATTATTATTACAACTAATAATAATAGTCATAATAACTAGTATTTATTTTTAATATTTTATTTTTCCTAATTACCTGCAAAAACAATTTTTAACATTCATTTTTTAAAATTTTGAGTTCAAATTCTCTCCTTCCCTCTCCTTGAGATAGTAAAGCAATTGATATAGGTTATACATGTGCAATCATGCAAAATATATTTCCACATTAGTCATGTTGTGGAAAAAAGACACAAACAAAAAAAAACATGAAAAAAATAAAGAAGATGAAGAATAGTATGGTTTGATCTGCATTCAGACTCCATCAGTTCTTTTCTTGGGATGTGGATAGAATTTTTCATCATGAGTCCTTTGGAATTGTCTTGGATCATTGTATTGCTGACAATAGGTAAGTCATTCACAGTGGTTTATTGCACAATATTCCTGTAACTTTGTACAATGTTCTCTTGGTTCTACTCACTTAACCTTGCATCAGTTCGGGTAAGACTTGCCATGTTTTTCTGAAATCATCTTGCTCATCATTTCTTATAGCACAATAGTATTCCCTTATAATCATATACCATAACTTGTTAGCTATTGCCCAATAAATGAACATCTCCTCAATTTCCAGTTCTCTGCTACCACAAAATAAGCTGCTATAAATATTTTTGTACATGTACTTTTTTATGATCTCTTTGGGATACAGACCTAGTAGTGGTATTGCTGGATCAAAGGGTATGCACAGTTTGATTGCCCTTTGGACATAGTTCCAAATTGCTTTCCAGAATGACTGGATCAGTTCACAACTCCACCAACAGTATCTTAGTGTCCCAATTTTCCCCACATACCCTCTAATATTTGTAATTTACTTCTTATTGCATATTAACTAATCTGATAAGTGTGAAGTGGTACCTTAGAGTTGTTTTAATTTGTATTTCCCTAATCGATACTGATCTATAGCATTTTTTCATATGATTATAGATAGCTTTGATTTCTTCATCTGAAAACTACCTATTCATATCCTTTGACCATTTATCAACTGGGGAATGACTTGTATTCTTACAAATTTGACTCAGTTTTGTATATATTGGAGAAATGAGGCCTTTATCAGAGATACTTGCTGTAAAAAAATTTTCCCCAACTTTCTGCTTTCCATTTAATCTTGGTTACAGTGGTTCTGTTTGTGCAAAAACATTTTAATTTCATATAATCAAAATTATCCATTTTACCTTTTGTAATGCTTTCTATCTCTTGTTTGGTCACAAATTCTTCCCTTCTCCATAGATCTGATAAGTAAGTTACTCCTTGCTCTCCTAATTTGTTTATGGTATCACCCTTTATATTTAAATCATGTACCGATTTTGAGCTTATCTTGGTATACTATCTAAGATGTTGGTCTATACCTAGTTTCTGCCATACTGTCTTCCAGTTTTCCCAGCAGCTTTCGTCAAACAGTAAGTTCTTGTCCCCAAAGCTTAGGTCTTTGGGTTTATCAAACACTAGACTACTATGTTCATTTACTATTGTATATTGTGTACTTAATCTATTCCACTGATCCACCACTATTTCTTAGCTAGTACCAGATTGTTTCAATGATTACTGAAAAGCTAGTATTTCTATAGAGCTTTAAGACTTAAAAAATGATTTACAGATATCATGTCACCACAACCCTGGATGATAGGTGCTATTATGCCCATCTTGCAGATGAAAGAAACTGAGTCAGACAGATAAATGACTTGCCCAGGGTCATGCAGTGTCTGGAGAAAAGCAGTCTTCCAGGCTAGAAATCTGGAAGCTACATGAATTAAGATCTCCACAGAGCAGCACCATATAACATTTCCCAGGTAACAAAAAAGACACTTAAAATCATTCAGTTGAAAGCCACTGATCTCCAGATAAACATTTTATTTTTAAGCAGTACTGTACATAGTACAAACTATGTCTATAGCATACTCCATTCCCTAGTTCTACATAATACAAATCTCCTATTTGTTCCCAAAACATTCAAACACTTTACTCATTATTTGTGCCTTCTCAAAAAAGAATCTGTGACTCTATTTGGAGACAAAGAACCCCCAAATCCTTCAATTAGCTTACATAATAAATACCGACAATAAAATGCACAGAAATGAAAAAACATTACAGTTCAGGTAGCTTACACTATATGCATGAACATGAAGACAACAAAAATCAATAAGGAGGACAGAAGAAGACCCCCACTGGTGTTTTCCATTTTGATTTCATGATCAGGATAGATGAACAAATGAATGAGTGGAAAGCATCCACGAGCACTTACTACGTGCCAAGTCCTATACTAGGCATTGGAGACACCAATACAAAAGTTAAACACTGCCTGCTTTGAAGGCAGCTAGGTGGCGCAGTGCCCTCTGATAGAGGAAGACAACAAATACCGTGTATGAATGAATGAGTATTCCTAATTATTGCCCAAAGTCGAACCCAAATCCTTACATTCATGCTGGCTGCAGAGTGGATTGGCATTCCTTAGCCAGATCAGGACAACGAATAAAGACAAAGGCCACACCAGTTCCACAACAAAACAAATCTGGTACAGCAAAAATAGAGGAAAAAATCAAAGAGAGAATGGGAACACACACAAGATTATTAAAAACCCCACTTGGGATCAGCCCTCCAAGTACGATGATTCAGTACAAAAAGACAGGCTAAAAGAATGAAACCAGCATGAAACTGTCACAAGAAACAACATGATTTCTGTCTATCACCTTGGCAAGTGTGCTGACCACCATGGTGTAACCAAAGGAGTACTGGAGTAAGGGTCAGGAGATCTAGGTTTGAATCCTGGCTCTGACCCTCACTTACTGTAAGACCCTGGGCAATCCACTTGGCAATCCTCTTTGAGAATCTGTTTTTTCAACTATAAAATGGATGTGATGATAATTCTGGTATTCATCTCTATCAGAGTGTTCAAAAGAAAGCACTTTTCATAATACTTTATAAGTATAATATAGATGTGATCTTTTATTAATAACTTCCCCATTTTTACCTTCTTTCTACTCTAAAATAGGAGAAAGGGGACAGAAAATGAGATCTTTCAGGTCAAAAAAATGCATTAGAATCAGAAATTTAGAACTGGAAGGAATATTAGAGATCAACCCAAGTAACAGCAATTTGTGGCAAGGTTGGTTACAATTAAGATCTCCTAATAATCCTCCTTGTCTTCAACCATTTACTCTTGCCTGGAGACTGTCTCCAGTAGCCATCATGTCTGTAAAACAGAGAAAGGGAAAAGAAGATGTCTTACAAAATAATTGAACATTCGTGTTTACATATAAGATAGTTCTGGCACTATAGAAGCCTTGATGCTGAGGAAAGAAGGACTAGTCTGCTAATAAAGACTGAGCTCACTGGCATCTTCCTCAAAATGCACAGCAAGATCTTTCTGACCCAAGGGAAGGAAGAAGGAAGCAAATAAGAAAAGAAAAGGGTCAAAAAGTGGCCCAGTAAAAGCATCTGGACAAAGAGGATAAACCAGGTTGAGGGTAACTGACAGGTCTCAAACCCATCTATGAGTTAGGGGGGAGTCTACCCAAGCATGAGAAGACTTCACGAAGTGGAATGAGTGAATGAGAACAATTTATTCCAATGTCCATGAAGGCGGATGAAGCAGACACTGTGGACCACTTAGAGCTGGGTCAGACATCAAAGACACCAAGGTCATCCACTACATCCCCAACCATCACCAGTCGTCTTGACTTCTGTCATGCCACTGGACTTGGATGACTGGAAAAGAGAGTGAGGCTGCCAACTTTGTGCAACTCTGCCTCATTTAAATCCATCACACCAAGATGTTAGTGGCCCTCTTTGAAAACAGATG
>NW_020954547.1:2920776-2925201 GCF_900497805.2 Vombatus ursinus | reverse complement strand
TTTTTTTTTTTCCAAGGCAATTGGGGTTAAGTGACTTGCCCACGGTCACACAGCTAGTAAGTGTCAAGTGCCTGGTCTGAGATGGGATTTGAACTCAGGTCCTCCTGCGTCCAGGGCCGGTGCTCTATCCACTGCACCACCTAGCTGCCCCCTGTCTAATTCTATTTCAAAAGAGAAAACAGGGCATGCAGACAGATTATGTGGAAAAGATTTTAAAAATTATAAAAAAATTATGCAGTAGATTATGTGGAAAAGTTTTTTTTAATTTTATAAAAAATTCAAAGTGTATCTAGAAAAGAATGGGAAGGGAAGGATAGGGGAGAAAGCACAAGAAACAGAGAAGGAAAGCAGTAGTTAGTCTACCAACCTGGCTTCTAAGAATTGTGCCCTTTCCACACTTTCCTAAAAAGTAACAAAACAATGACCAGAGGTCACATTTCTATTGCAAAATGCCTTCTTCACAGCAATCCTGCGTTATGTATTATCATCCTCATTTTACAGATGAAGAAGGTCAGAAAGGTCAGGGTCATATAAGATGGAAGAGGTCAAGCAGAGCTCAGAACATGCCCAGGTCTGGCCTCTGCAAGTCTGGTGCTCTTCCCCTCATACTACATTGCTTGGGATAGATACGTCCACTTCATGTTAAGGCAACTGACAATAGTCAAATTCCTTATGTTAGCCCTCATGAAGGATAGTTACCTCACAGTTTAGTTAACTGACTCGAGAGCATACAAACAGAGCAAACAGGTGATTGAACACGCATGGCAAGTGGATAGGGAATGGGACTCGGAGTCAGGAAGACCTGGGTTCAAATTCTACCACATATATTTACTAACTGCATAACCATAGGGTAAGTCACCTTTCTGTGTCACAGTTTTCTTGTCTTCAAAGTGAGGGGTTTTTACTCAATGGCCTCTTGCAGCTCTAAATCTGTAATTCTGTAACTCCTGTTGGGGAAGTTGGGGGTTGGGAAGGAACACAAAATAGACAGCATTTATAGCTGTCTCCTGGAAAATTGCATGCTGGCCGGAGCCATGATACAGACTTTATCTCACCCCCTCCTGTTTCAGCCCACTAATGAGATGAGTGGGGTTGGGGAGCAAGTTTGGCAAGATAGTGAGCAAGATGAGAAAGTGATGAAAGAGGAAGTTTGATCCTGGCAGCTTCATGAAGGAAATAAGATACCAAGCCCAGATAGCAGAGATATGACTCCTCACAGATAATTACTTGCTTCTTTGGCTTCCTACCAGGCAAATCAGTCACCTTCCACACAACCTCATCACTCCTCAGAAATGTTTGCCTTTTCTCCTCTTTGGCCTACGGTCTCCACTTCCCAACACAACCTCCCCCACCTCACAATACACACAACTTAGAGCGGTCCCTTTGAACTCTTTTTTTTTTTAATCTTAGAGATCATGGAGTTCAACCCCTTCATTTTATCTTTAAATTAAATCAAATTTTATTTTATTTTATTTTTGTGAGGTAATTGGGGTTAAGTGACTTGCCCAGAGTCCCACAGCTAGTGAGTATTATGTGTCTGAGACCATTTTTGAACTCAGATCCTCCTGACTCCAGGACCGATGCTCTATCCACTGCGTCATCTAGCTGCCCCTAAATTTTATTTTTTTTAATGAACAAAAATCAATTTTCTCTCCTTTCAATTCTACTCCCCTCATCACAGAAAAGAAAAACAACAGGCTTGAAACAAATACACACAGTCTAATAAACCACATTCTTAATTTGCCATATGAAATATGAAACCATATACATATACATAAATATTTCATTTTGCTTATTTAGTCCATCATCTCTGTCAAGAGTTGGGTGGCTTGCTTCATTGCTGGTCCCCTGAAATCATGGTTGATTATTGCATTGATCAGTATAACTTTCAAAGTTGTTTGTATTTATAATGCTGTTGCTAATAAATGTAATGTTCTCACTCCACTCTGCATCAGTTCATACAAGTCTTTCCAGGTTTTTTGAAACTATCCCCTTTATCATTTCTTACTGCATAACAGTATTCCATAACATTACACATCATAACTGTGTTATGGATGTTAAGGTCTTCTATATTCAATTTGATTCAACAAACATTTATTCAGTACCTACTAGGTACAAGACACTGTGCTAAACACTGGGCATTCAAAGACAAAATGGTCCCTGCCCTCAGGGAGTTTTCCTTCTACAGGTTTAGATGGAATAAATGGGAGGCAAAGGTACTCAGTAACCTATCCCCTCACTTTTGTTTCCTGAGGCCTCTCTAGAAGTCAGGTCTAGTAATTTCTATCTTGACTCACTCATTGTCTCCTTACCCTTGAATTGTGGAGGCATTAGCCAGAGCCACATCCAACAGTTTTGGTACCTGAGTACCTACCGTGCTTCAGAAAATACACTAAGGGAAAACAGTGCCAAAATTGCCTCAACTCAACTTTGAAATACAAATTCTAGGGGTGGGGATTGGTGAACATCACCCTTTGGGTAGGAGAGAAAGATCTGGGAAAATACCCCCCAGAGGCAAAGATCACACCCCTCCTGTCCCAACACATACCTTGAAGTCCCTACAGGGGAGGCACCATCTGGGACTTTCCCATTTTAATAAGTTATTCCCACTCACTATGTGCTGCTGAGGGAGTACAAATACTATCAACATCTTCTAAATTTTGGTGCCTGTGGCAAAGCCCAGATTGCCTTGCCCTAGTTAAAAGTCTATCTCTGGTTCTCCTGACCTGCATCAAGGTCAGAGTATGGCCTCAAGTGCTAGATGGCTTCCCCGTTACTCTTGTTGTTGTTCAGTAGTTTTTCAGTTATGTCCAACTCTTGATGACCCCAGTTGGGGTTTTCTTGGCAGAGATGTATATGGTTTCATATTTCATATGACCAATTAAGAATGTGGTTTGTAGTCTATGTCGCCATGCAACAGTAGCACTGGGGACTTGCCATAGAGTGGATTCTTGTTCAGGTATGGGTTGGACTGTCTAGCCCCTGAGGCTGCTTCCCATTTTGAAATTCTGTCTTTAACTGGAGGCAAAGAAGTCCATGCTTTTTCTCTTCTGGTGTTCGCTATGAGCCACTATCTCAGTATGGCTAAGCCACTCTGCTTTCACTCTTCATAAGACCAAAAGTTGAGGGAAAGAAACCAGAGACTTCTGACAGGGATTACAGAGGCTGTTTTCTCCAGACATCTTTCAATTTCCTGAAATGCAGCATTGATGATGAAATCATTTTGGAAACTCAACAGATCAATGGCTACATTCCCAGACCATATGGAACAATAGCAAGTGAGTGGCATCAGAAGAGGAGGAGGAGAGGAGAGGTCCAGATTCTAGGGGGCCACAATAAGCCCAGGTCCTTAATTGATGTAGCTCCCACTCTTCCAGTTACTGAGGCTTGCAATCTAGGTGTTTGACTCCTCCTCCTTCTCTCTCTCTCCTCAGATTTAATCAATTGAAAATCCCATTGATTCTAATTTAATAAAATCTCATAAACATAGTATTCCTTCTCTCCTGTAACACTGTCATGACCCTGGTCCAGGCCGTCATGACCTCACACTTGGACTATAACAATAGATTCTGGTTAGTTTTCCTGCCTCAAGTTTCTCCCCACTCCATGGTAACTTCTACTCAATTATCGAAGTGATCCTCTTAAATGACAGATCTGACCACATTAATTCTCTATTCAATAAAGCCTGGTGGCTCTCCATTGTCTCCAGGATCAAATACAGCATCCTCTATTTGGCTTTTCAAGTTCTTCATATCCTGGCCCCTTCCTCCTTTTTCAGTCTTCTTATACCTTACTCCCCACCATGTAGTCTGATTCAGAGACACTGGCCTTCTTGCAGTTCCTCACCTAAGGCATTCCATCTCTGATGGTGCATTTTCACTGGCTCTCCCCCATGCCTGGAACTTTCTCTTTCCTCATCTCTGCCTCCTGGCTTTCTTCAGATCTCAGTTAAAATCCCACTTTCTGCAGAAAGCCTTCCCCAGTCCTCATCATTGTTGGTATCATCTCTCTGAGATAACCTCCACTTTAGCCTGTATCTGCTTTGTTTGCACATAGTTGTTTCTGCATGTTGTGTCTTCCATTAGGCTGTGAGCTTCTTGAAAGCCAGGGCTGTTTTTGCCTTCCTTTTATCCCCAGCACTTAGCACAGTGCCTGGCATGCCATAGGTGCTTAATAAATGCTTGGTAACTTCCAAGGAGTGACTAGCAAATGCCCAGTGAGGAAGAATAAGCCTGGGAAGAACAAAGAAGGTCAAATCCTGGGTTTTTTCTTAAAACGTGAGCTTATTCTCTGCACCAGCAAGCCACAGCAGTTTGTGTTCTAAAAACTGAGTCAAATATGTTTACAGCTGCGTTTTTGGTCATGCCTGTCCAGAAATCATCATCATCATCATCATCATCATCATCATCATCATCATCATCATCA